>NC_136007.1:6176336-6206336 GCF_048128805.1 Centroberyx gerrardi | reverse complement strand
AGCAGATTGTTATTTAAGGCTGTGTCCCAAACCTTAGTGATGATTTCTGCACTATTATTGTCCAGAAATCATCATGATGACATGATGACATCAGCAGAAGGTAACATGAAAGGAGCCTACACTAACGAGTTACTTTAAATAAAGACTAACTTAGAAATGTAACAAGTTACTATTTAGGGCAAGTAACAAAGTAAAGTAACTAGTTAGTTTCAAAAGTAACTTTCCCCAACACTGCTCACAGGTGTGTGTTTATCAGATATTTTACAAAGGAAATGAGAAGTGGAACTAGC
This sequence comes from Centroberyx gerrardi, assembly GCF_048128805.1. Classification (NCBI taxonomy): domain Eukaryota; kingdom Metazoa; phylum Chordata; class Actinopteri; order Beryciformes; family Berycidae; genus Centroberyx; species Centroberyx gerrardi. Next base: position 6,206,046 of record NC_136007.1, on the reverse strand, counting down.
AGGTTTATAATTAACTTCACGCCCTCAGCATCCTCCAGCTTGTCTCGATGTGTTTCAGTCGTCCTTTAACAGAAAGACCCACATTCTGTCCGGCCTACTTCTGCTGCTTCTTGCGTTCGTCCTCCAGACAAAGCCCTGCACCCTTGGTCCACTTTCCTACGACTCTTTTAAAACGGCTCATTAGAAACAGCTCTATTTTTAGAGCTCCTAATATCTACAGCATGTCTATGGCAAGTAACACACACACACAGCAGTGAGGTGGACCAGGAGCAGAGACCATGGACTGATCCACAGCATCAGATCCAGTCAAACCAGCCAGAGAGTTTAGGCTTTAAGTGAAGAGCTTCATCCAAAACACTTCATGTCCTGCATGTGTTCATGTTGTTAACCCCCAGACATATTTCATGTTTGGGGTCAAATTGACCCCAGAAATTTAAACCTACAAAAAATGATTGTAATTGAAAGTGTTACACAAGTTTACACTTCAGAACATCAGCAGGTAACACATAGCAGGTAGTCAATAATGAAAAAAAAGTGAATTAGTCAAAACAGTCTTTAGAGCTGACAGGAGCTCACTGGCAGAACATCTTCAGGTGAGAGAAAACTATAAAAACTTGATAAAACTGAAACCAAACATAATAGGAGGTGCAAGTAATCCCATAGAATGTAAATAGGTTATATTTTGCTCATGTAGGCCTATGGAAGAATGACTGTAACTTTTGTTTTTTTTTGTTCTAGGTGTGAATATGAGATATCAAGTGTGGATTAATTTAAAAATGTTCTTGAATTAAAGAAATGACCCGAAATTCATCATTTTAAACTGAAACAGGGACTGACCATCTGGATGTAGGTTACTGTCTGTGTGCGCCATCTACTGTCTGATTGAGGAAACTTGAGTTTGTTTCTATCTATCCATCCATCTATCTCCCTCCCTCCCTCCCTGGTTAAGTAAAAAACACCCTGGGATAAGGCCGTGGTAAAGTGTTTAATATCATGTATTACAGTTACAGAATTTTGTAATACACTACTTTTTTCAGTGAAAATTATATACGCGATCTTAAAGACTGCAGAAAATCAAGCTAAACTTTTTTTTTTTTATATTTTTATTTTATAAATTGTCTTTATTCAACAAATAAATAACAAAGCTGCATGTAGAAAGGATCATATGCTTGGAAATAGCTTCACACGCTTCCACATACAGAAACATTTCTATTTTTTCTCCGTTTAACTTTTTTTTTCCTCCAATATAAACGTCCATTTCATGCATGGCATCACTTTCATGAGAGAACTCTTTAACACTGCGACCAAAATGGCAAACCGCTGAAATGGAAATGTAGCTTTGTTAACTTGCACTGTTAAGTGTGAACATGGTAACACAGCAGGGAGGTAGAGCCGAGCAGACAGACACAGCAGGGAGCAGACCCTCTCCTGGCTCAGGTTCCCATCCAAACCAGGGACTTGGGACTTCTGGATTACCGGAGAATGAAATCTAAGCATCTGTTCATGATGTTAGCTGTGTCTGCTTTTACATATTTAGCTGCCTGTGTAGCCAACAGCTTGCAAAATGTAAGAACTGATCATTCTGAAACACTGAAAGACTGTTTGGTACTAGGGAGGGGACGATATGTTTCTCCACTGATACGATTCGATACGTGATCTGAGGTTCAGGATTCAATACAACCAGGATACCATGTAATAAATTAAAGTTCAGTGACAGCAAAGTCTGACTGTGCAGAATTCTGTTTATTTCTGAGACACAAATCTTTCTAGCGATGCCATTGGCTGCTAGAATGTAAACAACAATTTAAAAATGTCATTACAAAGTGACAATAATATAATTTGGATGGAGAGCTTGTGAAACTGTGATGGTCAAGAGTCTCATTAGTGATTACTACAGCAGAATAACATGGAGCTGATATCACCATTCATGTTCCTGACAGCAGAATAACATGGAGCTGATATCACCATTCATGTTCCTGCCCCACGATACTTATTGTCACATTTTTTATTTTTCATATCGTCCCATCCCCAGTTGGTACCGGTGTGTTTGTAGCGCTCACAGGCGTAAAGAGCGCTATGCTAGCTGGTTAGAAACTTAAGATATAACTTATAAGCTGAAACCTGATCCCCCCCGGAGAAGCCGAGTTAGCCGGTGGATTCGGTGCCGGTCTTGCGGATGCTGACCTTCTTGCGGGTGTTGTCGGTGCAGCGCTCCAGGATGAGCTCCGGACTGGGCCGGGGCGGGATGATGGGAGCCGGTTTCTTCAGTTCCCCTTCAGAGCTGGAGCCGGACTGCTCGGGGATGTTGTCTGGGGGTTAGAAACCACGTCAAATCAACACTAAGTGATGAGGTCCCATCTGTGTTCAGAGTGCTTTTTAAAGATGCTACGTGTGTCATTTTAACATCAATTAATCATTACCGTATTAATTTTGAGACATTAGTATAATTACTGTTAACAAATGAGACCACCAGTGAGAAACCTGTCAGCCTCTATCAGCCTCTACTCTGCATCCTCCATTGTTTCTGCACCTGGTGGATTTGGAGGGAAATCTGCTGGATTGCAGGAAGCAACGAGGCTTATGGGAAATGTAGTCTTAATGTGGAGAAACACTAGAACTAACAATACTACATGGTGTGAGACCAATCAGCTCCACCATGGTCTCATTGGTTTACAGTCATTAGACCAAGGCAGCAACTTTAATTTGACATATTGATGATGTTTAAAATGCTACATGAAGCGCCTTTACGATAGTATTTACATTTTTACATTACACAGAGAAAATCCAACATAACCATTTAAGATAAGGTAAGATAAGATAAGATAAGATAAGATAAGATAGAGCTGGTGGAGTTTACATTTACATTTTAGGTATTTAGCTGACGCTCTTATCCATAGAAATTAAAATGAGTGCAACAGTAGAAAAAGCTTTGACCATCACACAGGCGTCCTGCTGAAGCGACTACAGCGGTCTGAGCCAGACTGACACCTAGTGCAACATGTTAACATGACCAGACTTCCATACCCTGGTTCTTCCTCTCCTGCAGCGGGGACTTGGCGGGGGCGGCGCCGCTCCTCTTGGCCTCGGCGAGCCGGCCGCCCTTCTGCTGCAGGAAGCGGCGGCTGTTCCTGCGGTATGAGTCCTGGCTGAGCCGCTGCCGCGCCCGGCTGTGGATGCTGTGGGCGTTACGGATGGTGGACCTGAGACCGGAGAGGACACACACACACACACACACACACACATACACACACACACAGCGCTGCAGTGGTAAGTTTATTATTATTAATATTAATATTATTTTGACTGATAATCGGTCACATTTTCATGTAAATAACTGTTTACTACTGTCTAGCACCGACTGCTCTAACTCAACAGTGATCCAACATATCTCCAGTTCATAAATCTTCTCCTCTGTCTGTTCTAAACAGCCGGTGTCTGGTCGCTCTTTCCTGGGAAAAATCCTCTGCCGCACAGGAAGTGATGCGTTTTGCATTTCCGGTTTGTTTGGAATCAACAGAAGAAGAAGAACTGGGTAGTTAGCATGAGCAGTGATAGCCGCCATGGCTGAACAGACAGAGAAAAGAGAAACTCAAACTGCAGCAACAGAAAATCCAAACTCCGCCCACACTGTTTGATTGACAGGTGATCTGTGGGAAGAGCAGTGCAGAAACACCACAGTGAGGCTGAGGGACAAAGATGGAGACTAAATAGAGTTTTTAAAAATATATATTTTGAGGATTACCACTTTAATGTATTCTTTCTAAAAAAAAATCTAATTCTTAAAAAAGATAGTGTTTAGGCTAATAGGTGGTTTTACTGTAAATAGAGCACATACCCAGAGAGTACGTGCACACTGCTGACAGCAGAGACAGGAAGTGAAATCACACCATGAGGCAACAGAGGGAAACAGAGAGACAGGAACTTCTGCTTTGTCTGAAGTGAAGCTTTTCTCAACATTGGATTGCCCACAAGGGAACTAACTTCAAACTTGTTTCACTTCGAAGCAAGATGTTCAACATTTAGGAAATAAATTAAATAAATAGAAAATGTGACGTCCTCTCTTTCAATATGACTGCTGGCATGAAGGTGACGCACATTATGAGTTATTCTGTTGTATAATCTGTTTAATTTCAGTTACTTTTGGATTACTTTGCTTGCAAAATCCATAAAATGTGCAGTTGATCTAACAGTTTATTCCTTTTAGGATTTGAGTGTGTATTATACCACATTACATACTATGTTAGGAATTTGTTTCTTTGCTTATCCCTCACACACACACACACACATACATTTGAAGTCTTGCTCAAGGACTCTCCGGCAGGGAGTGGACGTGTGAAATTATGTTTGTGTCTTTCATCTCATAACCGACATCCAGAGCCTGCCTGTTTTTTTATTCTGAGCATAATGGATTAGACTTGCTACCTTTCTCCATCAGATTACTGTAATCCCTTGACAGTGGGACAGCAGGCCGGTGTAGTGAGCGGGGGGGGGGGGAGCGCTCTTTAATCAGCATTTCCCTGGAGTTATCAATATCATCACATATATTTGTATTGTCATGATCTGTAATGTGCTCTGCTGGCTCGTACCGGCGGGGCGGGGGCGTCTGTCTCTGCAGGCTGCTCCTCATCGGCTCGGCTGCGTCTCTCTTGCCGGCCTTCTGCAGGAACATGGAGGGGAAATGTCCCGTCTGCTCTCCTTTCCTGAGAGGAACAGCGTCAGTGTTTACAGCTCACTGTCAACGTTAGGTGTTCAGCTGCTCTACAGACTAATATGTGAGAGAGTAGAGTCATTTAACACAGTGCTGACTGACATGGGAGGAAGTCAAGGTGAATCATGTAATGCTTTGAGTTAGAAAGGTACAAGTGCAGTATACACTACTACTACTATTAATAATATTTACTACTACCACTACTTCTGTGTGTGTGTGTGTGTGTGTGTGTGTGTGTGTGTGTGTGTGTGTGTGTGTGTGTGTGTGTGTGTGTGTTAGGGCTGAACGATTTTGAAAAAAATATCTAATTGCGATTATTTTGATTGATATTGCAATTGCGATATGATTTGCGATATTAGAGGGAATGATCATTTTTACATCATTATTCTCATTTTCATTGAAAAACGTATTAAAATGATTATGGTGTGATTTTTGCGGGGATCTGTACCAAACAAAGATGTTTTCTTAAGTCTGTAGAATATGATGTGTAGGCCAGGACATCTCTGCAGCACGACAATATTTCATTTAAAACGGTATTTTGACACACATTTAACAAATATTGCGCCTCCTGCGATTTGAAAATTGCAGTAGGCCATATTGCGATTTCGATAAAATTTCGATTAATTGTTCAGCCCTAGAGTGTGTGTGTGTGTGTGTGTGTGTGTGTGTGTGTGTGTGTGTGTGTGTGTGTGTGTGTGTGTGTTCCGTACCTGACGACCCACCAGCCGTCCAGCAGCTTGTGAATGACCTCGATGGTTTCCCCCAGCTCCAGAGACATCTCATCCTCCTGCTCCCCCTTGTAGGCTCTGATGGTGACGTGCAGATCTCCTGCAGGCGGACCGGCAGGGCGTCAGAGAGTCAAAACACACACAGCTTCACAACATTCATTTAGGAAAGAAGTTACTTGTAGTACGACTACTTCCACTGCTGCAGTTCTTATTTGGATATACTACTATATATCATAATAAACCCTATCTCTCTATATCATAATAAAAGTACTAACTGTAGACAGTAAATATTTGTGTTTTTGAGGTAATGTGGCTAAAATATGATTTAGAATATTATTCGTTTTTACAATTTTCCACTTTCTTTAGCCATTTTGACAATTGTTTTCTGTTTTTGTTTGTCTAGTTATGTCAAGACCTTTGCTCATAAAAATGCTTCATTATAGATTATTTAATTATATTTTTGCAACAAGGAACAACATGGTTTTCCTTTTCCTTATTTAGGATTTAGGATTTTATTAGGATCCCCATTAGCTGATGCAGAAGATAAGCTACTCTTCCACACAAAACATAAAAGCATGACAACAGATAAGACACTTAAAGACAAAACAACCAAATGATATTAAAATCATAAAGTATAACTAACAATATTCTTTCTCACAAACATATTACTATACATATTCTTCTTCATATACACGTATATTAATAAGGAATTTTGGAATGAAAATCTTCATTTATTGTCCCGAAGGAAATTCACCTTGCAAAACCAGCACAGCACCCAACAGTGGACAGTAAATAATAATCTTTATTTGTATAGCGCTTTTCAAAACAAAGTTACAATAAAAAATACAAATAACACATTTGTAGTTTAAAGACATTCACAGTTATCGGTTATCGGACATTAAAATGTAAAATACCATTCATGATCTTAGCAACACACAACTTGATTAGTGGGATTCTTCAGGACGCCTCACTCAGGAGTTTGTCTGAAGCATCTTTCCCTACAACAAAAACCGCAGTAGCTAACATTGCGATCTCAGTATTTATTTGAATGGTATGTGGGGAGACTTGCCTTCATAGTTGGGGTCTGCCTCCTCAGCCTCCTCCGGGCCGTCCAGAGGCTCCAGGTAGGAGGCAGGAACCCAGCCTCGTTTAGACTCACACTGGCAGAACCACCAACCTGCAGAGAGGAGCGGGATCAGCTCAGAACCGGACATCGGCCGCACGATGTTTACATTTCACATTCATATCTTTGGCATTTAGCTGACGCTCTGATCCGGGGCGACTCACAATGACTGCACCTGTGGAATAAGCCTCAAATCCTCCATCACCAACATGACAAGCAAGCAGTTGTAAAGAGGTCAAGGGTCAGAGCCTCAGCTTCCTGACAACAGATGTGATTTTCTGTCTGTAGAATGATCATGCATGATACAGAAGTACTGGGTAAAGAAATAAAACTCAAGCACGTCTTCAGTTTTTGAACAGGAGGAAGTGGGAGCGGAGCCTCTGACCCCGGCAGTGTTAGTGCCTTGCTCTCCACACTGAGCTTCACTGGGTCAGTAATGTGATGCAATGTAATGAGCAGTAATGAAACTGTGAGGAAATGCAGCTTCTCCTTCAACGGCTCGTCAGTGTGGAACTATCCGGGGCTGTAAGGCACAAAAGCATCCTGGGAAAATACTGTTGGTCATAGTTGCCCTTCTACATTGCTTCAGACTGTTGCCTGTGCTTCACTGTATGAAGATAATTGTACACCAGGAAGGTTTTCGGGCAACACAGATGGACAACACAATGAGGTAAAAAAAAAAAATGTACGGTCAAATGTTGCCCGGCAACAAGATGTATTTACAGCAATATTATGCAACATGTAGGCTCAGTCATATCAGTTTATTGGTCAAAGATGTTCTGCATGTGCACAGTTACTCATGCAGTCTTTAGTTACCAATCTGTCAGTACACAAGCCTTGGTAACAGCTGATTACAGTTTTTTCTGATTGCTTAGGCACTATCTTTGAAACTATAGGCTATTTTTGCAAAACTCTACACACTAACCACAAAACCTTACACCAAACCAGCAAAACATTATACATCTCTTGCAAAAGCAAACAATTCTCGCAAAACTCTTCAAACTCTTTTTAAAAAAATGTGTTTTTGCGTCAATACAGTACACACAAACCATCATTTGAATAAGCACACGAAGCACCAACTACGCACTGATAGTATAAATGAAAAACACTTGTGGCTTTTGCTCTTTCTGTGTGCAGGGCATAGCAGTTTGCAATACTGTAAAGTTTTGTCATACATGTAGTAAACACACATACACATACACAAATAAGGGGAAAAAGTTATTTTTTTTTTTTCTTACAGTAAGAAAAAAAAAAAATAACTTTTTCCCCTTATTTGTATTGATAGTGTGTTATGTTTGGAATACACATCCATACTTTACACATTTGGATACCTGTGTGTATGTGTGTGTGTAGTTGGTGCTTCGTGTGCTTATTCAAATGATGGTTTGTGTGTACTGTACTGACGCAAAAACACAATTTTTTAAAAGAGTTTGAAGAGTTTTGCCAGAATTGTTTGCTTTTGCAAGAGATGTATAATGTTTTGCTGGTTTGGTGTAAGGTTTTGTGGTTAGTGTGTAGAGTTTTGCAAAAATAGCCTATAGTTTCAAAGATAGTGCCTAAGCAATCAGGTAAGCAAACAACTGTAAAAGCCATAATACACTTGATTATGGCTTGACGCTTTTTACGAGGATTATTGGTACTTCAGTAATGCAGAAGGTACAAGCCACACCCTCTTACCTTACATCACTGCTGTACCCATAATCCAAGTAAGGGACACTATCTGAGGTGCTGGTGCTGTAATGCTGAGTCGGCTGCTTGGGTTGGCTGGACTGTCCCCCACATTAGCTTTACCCGAAATGTTTCCCTGCTTGAGCCACTGCAGTTATTCTCCACTGTTATAATTAGACATAATGACATAATGTCTTGAAGAAAATACCGTAAGTCGTACTTGTCTGTTTCCTTCCTGCTGTTCCTCATGCATCACGGTCTAAAGCATCAGTTCCAACACTATGAACTATTGGGTAATACTGTTCTGCATTATTATAGAGGGATGTAAGGAAGAAACATATCAAAAATGCTGTTGGTTATAGCTGTTATAGCTGTCATGATCCCTGCCTAGCCCTTGTGTTTTCCTTGTGTTTGTGTGTGGTCTCCCCTCGTTCTCCTGGCTCCCGGCTCAAGCTCTTCCTGCACACCTGCATGTAATCTGCTCGTCTCCAGTCTGCTCACCTGCTTCCCATCAGCTCAGCAGCCCACAGTATATTATCCCCGGCTTGGCCATCCACTCACCGCCGGATCGTACATGCTGTTCATGCAAAGACTCAGCTACCGTGCCGCCTGCCAGCCAGACGCCAGCCTCCTGTCTCCAGCCCTCCTGCCTCCCTCATCGGATCAGTTCAGCTCTTTGGACCCCGCTCTACCTCGCTCTCCTCAGCACCTTCCCTGTCCTGCCTTGGCCCAGCTTCGCGCCTTATCCTCAGCTCCAGGTTTCCAGCTACCCGCCCCGAGCCCTCGCCCCAGCTTCCAGCTTCCAGCTCTGTAAATAAACTGTCTTTGAACTGTACTCGCTGCCTCCTGTCTGTGTCTCGCACTTGGGTTCACTTGCCCAGCCGTAACACCTTTTGTTCCCAATGCATCACGGTCTAAAAGAGTCTGTTTGAAATGAAGTACTGAGTATTTCTTCTCAACATTGGGACAATTCCCCATGATTATAGTTGGATGTATGAGTTACATTATGTATTTTGAAGAAATATATGGTTGGTCATGGTTGTTTTCAGGTATTCCCAGGGAAGTTTGTGCAATATTAAGGTGTTCACTTCTTCTTACCATTGGGACTTTTCTCCACAATCTCCACCAGGTCCCCGGTGTGCAGATTGATCTCGTGTTTGGAAGTCTTGTCGAAGTCGGCGATCACTCTGTAGCTGTCCAGTATGATGGGGCTGGAAATCTCTGAGGAGGATGACGGGAAAAATAATATGTGTGAAGGCCAGGATACTGAAGAGCACTTCCTAAAATTAATTGCTGGCATGAAAATAAAATTCACTATGGATTGTGGTTGAAGTTATTTGCTAGCCAAAGAATTTTACGACACATGGATGACATAATCAGATGTATATTTGAAAAATCAAGCAAACGAGCAATGAATGTACAAAAAACATCTTTTCTTAAGTGGACATGTTGGAATAAAATCCCTCAGTTATAACCAACAGCTTTAAGTTTAAAAGGCTGCAATACACAGCAACACTTAGAGGCAATGGAGTTATAAGAGCAATAAAATCAACGTTTCTTCCATCCTACTTTCATCACTCCTTATTTTGTCATTTACCTGCAATTTTCCCCATCTCCATCCCTTAAAAATCTACCTTTCATCATTCTAGTGTAGCATGGTGTGAACTAGCTGATTCACAAGTCTGAGCATGTCGTAGAACAGGAATCAACTTTCCCATCAGCTGAAGAAGAAAGTAGAAAACAGTTTAAAATAGATCTTACCGGATGCGTTGCCTCTGGACTTCTCCCTGGACACCACAAACGTCTCATTCCTTTTCAGTCTAAAGAGGAAACGATGATATGATGTTATGATTCACACACATCAACTCCAAATGACAAAATGCACGTAACAAATGTACAGAAGGTTAGAAACATGGGAAACTTTTCTAAGATTACTTTTAATTTAGTCAGAGAGCACCAAAGTTTTAGGTGCTGATTGGAGGCTGAACAGCACTGACACCGACGCTTTAACAACCTGTCCCATGCTAAACAATGTTTGAAAGATTCATTCTATTTTGGTGGATGTGTTTTATTTTGATATTCAGGAAGCCTATTTATTCACTTCAACTCAACTGATAGAAACGCACCTCATTCGTATTTTATTTTTTGCAACATTTCAAAAAGTTCCATAAAATTTGCATGAGTTGGATGGAAACAAAGAGTCATACCAGCTCAGCAGTTGGCACATGAACTATGAACTTGTTTTTTGTCGTTGTTGTTTTTCATTTACTTATGTGGAGAAGCAGTGCTGAACATGTATAAGTTTGCTTTTTATCAATAACGCCCCTCCAGACTTGCACAAAGTCACACCTGCTAACCCAACCTGTCACTCGCCTATCTTTCCTCACAGTCTCCACTGAAACTCTCTGATAAACCGGCAGGATGGAAAGGTGTGTTGTACTGACGGGTTCGGGGCGGGCGGGTTCTCGTCCTCCGGTCGCACCCTGAAGAAGCTGCAGACCAGTTTGCAGCGGGAGATGTGAGGCGGCAGGTTGATGAGGGAGTGGCAATACTCTGCCAAGGTGCTCTGCCTCGTCTCTGTGGACTTCTGGCTGTCCACCCACCTGGGAGCTGAGGAGGGGGAGGAGGGGCAGGAGGGGGAGGAAGGGCAGGAGGGGGAGGAGGGGGAGGAGGGAGAGGAGGGGCAGGAGGGGGAGGAGGGGCAGGAGGGGCAGGAGAGGGAGGAGGGGGAGGAGGGGGAGGAGAGGCAGGAGGGGCAGGAGGGGGAGGACGGGGAGGAGGGGGAGGAGGGGCAGGAGAGGGAGGAGGGGGAGGAGGGGGAGGAGGGGCGGGAGGGGCAGGAGGGGGAGGAGGGGCAGGAGGGGCAGGAGGGGGAGAGCAGAGCAGTTAACCCCTCACACCCTCACCTTCCCCTTAAATTCACCCTTAAAGGATAAGGCCGGTGTTTTTAAATGCATTTCTTACCGTCAACAAATCCTATGAAAATAACAAAATCAGCAATGATTTTGTTTTGCCAACAAGTCTCGTCCATGTAGCCGGTGCCCAGTGCAGCCTCATGTCCCAGCAGCCATAGAACTCCATTGTATTAAAAAAACTATTAAAAACTATTAAAAACACGTCCTCAAACAACTTAATAAGCCGGCTGTAAACACTTTGCGATCTCAGGAAAGTAGTTCCGTAGCACAGAAAATAGTCCCCCGCGTAATGAAGAATTTGTTCCCATTTGAATTTGATTTGGTAATAACTACAACAGTCTGACTTTTCATGGTAACAGTTAGTGATTTTTAAAAGTGAAACTATGTCTCTGTGAGCTGTATTTCAAGGTTTTTAGCTTACAATTGGAGCCAATGACTTCCGGGTTGACGGCTAAAAACGGAACGTGGGAAGTCAGAAAGTAACGGGAGGAGAGCAAACGCATTGTTGATTTTGTTATTTTCATCGGATTTGTTGACGGTAAGCAATGCATTAAAAAACACCGGCCTTATCCTTTAAGTAGCTTCAAAGTTCAAAGTTCCATACTGTACAACAATGTTTTATACATATTCTGTATCTGCTCGTTCCAACGCTTCATTGAAGCTACAGCTGCTGATATTGAGTGAAATAAAGACGCTGCACCATTACATCAAATGGAAAAATCTAGATGTTTGTGCATCATATTCTACACATTTCCTTATAATTATAATTCAGCCTGATGTGTTCGGTGTCTTTGGAAACCTAGAATTTAAAGTAAAGTTTTGTGGGTTTGAGCAAAGCTGCGGCTGCAAAACACGTGTTTGTAGTGGTGATCTCTTCCTTGTTGCACCCTAGTCTTTATAGTGAGTCAGTTTTACACAAATATTCAGATGCACTGCAGTTTGGGAAGTGCAGCATTCTTTGTTTCACTTTCCAGGGCAGTAAGTAAGATGTTTCCTGCCACAAGACACGAAATGACCAGAATAAACCTGCGGCGGTTGATAAGGCTGTTGATCAAAGCCAATGTCTCAACAGTTATTTCACCTGTGATTTCTGGCACTTTCCGGGGTAAAGATTCTGGTGTTGCAGGAGGAGGAGGCGGAGTGAGGTTCCTCATCGCTTCTCCTTCTCCACATTGCATCAAATATTTTGTAAGCAAACGTTTCACAAGGCGGAGTTCTGTTTTCACCGTAAACAACACCTTCGCTCTGAAGGACCGAGGAGGAACTGAGACTCTCTGGTGAAAACACACAACTATGCAACAAACTGCTCGTTTTGTGACACCTGTCATAAGGTGGTAAAGTCCCAGCAGCATGTTCGGACTGAGCTATTTTTTTATTTCTCTTGTCTCTGGAAACGTAGAAACACTCAAACGTCTCGTCTCGTCTTGTCTTGTTTTGTCCATGACTCACACCTGCCAAAAACTGATTAATAATTTCACCAATTTTCTCAATTGCTTCAATAAACGGAAAGAAAAAAGTGAAGTAGATTTACCATCTGGTTGACGATCCCAGGTGCTTCCTCAAAGAATATTGCAGCATGTATTTTTAACTGAAAGGTTGAAGCTGGTAAAGTCCTTCCATCGTCTTTATAATTTCTCTGATACTTCACCCACTGTTACCAGTAGAGTCTGGCATCACATATTCAAACTTGCATCGCTTTCCATTTCTCATAGAGTCATATTGAGTTTGACGCTCCATCAGCTCTGTAACATCTCATTATGTCTTTACACAAATATCACCAACACAAATTCATGTTTATCTATTGTCCTTGGTGAATAAACTGATTCTGCCTTTCTGCTAACAGTCATTTAGTTTGTTATAATGTTTTGTTGCAACAGACTTTACATGCACAAAACTTAAAAAGAAGGGAAGAAATACAATCTGTGCAGGAGAGCCACAGAAACCCAGAGGAGCTCATTGTTTTTAGCCCCAAAGAGAAAAAAAGAGGTGAGAAAAAAATCACCAGAGAGAGACAGGAAAACTCGAAACTCAAACAGAACTGTGTTTGAGTTTCTGTGTCTGGTGTGTGTGTGTGTGTGTGTGTGTGTGTGTGTGTTTTACCTGGTAATGAAGGGATGATTCTGTCTTTCTTTTCGATCTGACCAGCCTCGATGGGAAACATCTCCTTCAGGGTTTTCTGTGAGCAAAACACAACGTCTCTTAACACAGACTGACTTCACTCTGTTTTGTCTTAGTTTAGACTCAGGTTCAGTCTATTTACAGATACAATTAATGGGAAAACAAATGAAAAAAGAGAGAGGAAATACCAACTCTGTGTTTGAGACAAAGAAACCCCACTGAGCTTGTGAAGGCATCTCACCCCAAAGAACAGGAGGTGGATTCTCTATAGTTCCTTGCTCTACTGATCGAGTTATACAGTAGTAAGTATAAGTAACAGTTGTTTTGTATTGCAGAGGAACTCACATGGAAGGTGTGCATCTCAGGATACGTCCTGTAGATCAGCTTCTCAGAGAGGTCGCTCCATTTAGCCATCAGCATGTACACCTGTCCACAGGAACAGAGTCAGAACACCAACTGTTAGGTGCTGCAGTATGTGTGGCATCTTTTAAACATCTATATCACTGTCAAATATAATGTGATACCTTAGTACAGAGGAGTGACCAAGTCGACTTCGCTCGAGTCCCAAGTCAGTCTCAAGTCTCGAGTCAAGTCCCAAGTCTAAATGTAGATTACCAAGTCAAGTCCAAGTCATTAAAGTCAAGTCTCAAGTCTAAATGTAGATTACCAAGTCAAGTCCAAGTCAAGTCCATGTCATTAATGTCAAGTCTCAAGTCTAAATGTAGAACAGCAAGTCAAGTCAGAACAAATCAAGAGTCCAGTATCAATTTAATATCTTAAAGAAAACTAAATATCTAAGGCTTTTCAATGCAATATGGTTTTAATAGGATAAAAACTTGGTAAGAGCATCATGAGTTTGATTTCTATAATCAGTTTCAACTTCAATAAATTCAATCATTCCATACAAATTCAGAAAACAGAATTTAAATTCAGTCGTCCGCTGGAACAAATCTCATCACTTTCAATCTAAGTCATTTACACAAACACAAGATCTCAAGTCAAGACTTTAGAAACCTTTTCAAGTCATCAAAGTACAAGTCAGAGGCAAGTCCCAAGTCACCAGAACCCAAGTCAAGTCAAGTCTCAAGTCTTCTCTTCATGCATCAAGTCAAGTCTCAAGCTATTAAAATTGTCAAAATTTAAGACTCGAGTCCCCACCTCTGCCTTAGTATGATTACTATGATCTTGGTGGTCGATCGCCTCTCACTCCAGTAGTATTGTTAGTTCTAGTGTTTCTCCACATTAAGACTACATTTCCCATCAGCCCTGTTGCTTCCGATTTCAGATTTCCCTCCAGATCCACCAGGTGGAGAAACAATGGAGGATGCAGAGTAGAGGCTGATAGGCTTGTGAATTGTCTTTGTTTTTTTTGTTTTTTTCTTACAGTAATTGAACTCAAAATGAATGTGTTGATAACTATTGATATTAAAATACTACATATAGCACCTTTAAGTAAGCTAAGTAAATGAACAGGTTAAGTAATGTGAGGACTTTACCATGAGAATCTTCATCAAATATTTAACTCTGCTTCCTTGTTCCCAGATTCAAATTTACACTGTAGCCTATACATTTGTATTAAATGAGGTAGGCCTGTAGTTATTCTCTTCACTATTGGATTATAATTGTTTGTCAACTGGCCTTGTATACAGTCAAATTCAGACTCCATTCAATAACTTTCCAGGTCAGTTGTCAAGCTTTTTTTTTCCAGTGCCAGACAGTTTCATGTAATTCCAAAATATTCCTTTAACGTTGACAGAAATTACATTTTTCTTTAAAGCTGATATGTATATGATATTCTTGTTAATATATCACACCAATTGGTTGTATAGTGAAACCGTCTGACGCTCACAGACTTCCAAACATTTGATTTATGATTCAAGCGTGTTCCTGATCATGAAAACATCAATCAACAATCAGAAGTCACCCAAGGACTTCAAGCACATTTACAAACAAAAAGTCTGACAACACACCGACTTGAGACAAGAACAACTAAATCCACTCATTTCAAACACTTAGATGTCTGATTCAAGCATGTCTCTAATCTTGAAAATGCCCAGTCTAAATTTCCCCAAAGATTTCAAGCCCCTTTTGCAGAATAACTGAAATATTTGAGTCTTACATAGTGCTGACTGGGGAAGAATCGCTTCTCGAAGCCCAGCAGCTCCACATGCCTGACGTACGTCTCCATGTTCAGACCGGACCGGACAGCAGATGAGAAGAAGGAATCGAATCCACTGAGCAGCAAGGCAGCAGGGGGCTTATATAGTGTGTGTGTGTGTGTGTGTGTGTGTGTGTGTGTCACCAGCCGACCACAAGGCGTAGTTCCTCTTTACACCTTTGAAGCTCATGTAGCTCACTGTCCACTGAGAAACAGATACCAGGAAATAAACTTATTTTTCAGTCAGTAATTTTACTTTCACTTAAGTCTGTTTCTCCTGGAGTTTTGTCCTTCACTCCATTTTCAATCCATCCATCACAGAACAGATTGTGTCTCAGATTGTGTCTCCATCAGCAGCAGAAACTGGATCAACGTAAACTGACAAACTTTATTTTGTAATTTCTAATGTTTCCAGTGACAAGAATCTAGTTTGAACTCTGACCTCTCTCCTTTTAGAACCACATGGAAAAGATTCCTAAAGAGGAACTCAGGAACTTTTACTCTGAAAACATTTCGAATCAGACACTTTTTACTTTTACTGAAGTAGATTTTTACTTTTACTTGTACTGCAGTAAAATATCAGCAAAGTAGGATATTCTAGTACTCTTTCCACTACTGTATAGCAGTAGTAGTACTAGTATAGTAGTAGGCTAGTATTGTCGGCAAAACCGACCATCTCCAACATGTAAATCAGTAAACAGTCAAACCTCCATAAAATCTAGTAAATACTGAATTCCCCCTGAAATGTTCCTCATTTGTCTCATGGGGATTCCCGGCTCGTGATTTCATCCTGGAGACACAGACTTCAACACAGCGCAATATTTATTTACCACATTATTTTTCTAGCAGCCCCCTCTATTCCACAGATGTGTGTGGTTTCACTGGGGCTTTCAGCTAAACTTTCAAAAACTTTTGCAACGTGAAAAGAGGAACAAAAAGTGTGGAAACACAATCAAACAGCCCACTGATACTAACTTCCTCCCTTCAACCGTAAATCACTGTTGAACAGTAACTAGCCACATAACAAGCTATTTTTGTTTGTTTTCATTCAAAGCTGTGTGTGTGGTGTCATGAACCAAAAACACTCTCAATCCATTTCTCCACGTTCATTTTCCAGCATCTCTCTGAGCCTTACCAAGAACAGGCCGTTTCTGTCGCCGTGTCTTTAAGGCTCATTAATATTAACGACCCCTCTGTTCCGATTGGCTAACCGTTTCGAGAGTGAAACGTGAGACGCCGCGGCCCGGCGGCTACAGGTAGGGAAAACTCTCCGGTAATAAACAATGACGACCGCTCGACCGCTTTGAAAAAAACACTTTGTTAGTCTATTATTTATTACAGAAATGATAATGAGCGAACCTTTGTGACGCCACAAAGTTACGGAAGTCCAAACGGCTCGTTTAGAGGCTCGCTTTTCTAATATGGATTGTGTGGATTTAGTTTTGATACTTTCACCATGTTTAGATAGACCATCCAACTCCTTTATCATCAGAGAGGAGAGGGAGTCCTGCTTTACATGATGTGGGACCTTTAATATTTTCAGTGAATTGTAAGTGAAGTCGTCCAACTCCACTTTGATAACTGGGATAACTGATGACGACACTGAGATAGTTTTGCTAGTTTTAAAAAAGTTCACTCAAACGGCAATATGACAAAGACACAACCTCGCAACAAAAAAGAAGCTCTTGAAGCACAAACGTTTTAAGAAAAAAAGATAGTGTAATTTCTTGAAGCAGCAGACTGATCTAGATGAGATTAAATGACTTCAAATAATCTTTATGAATCACTAGCAAAGTGTGTCATGTTTTGCAGTGACGGCTCTGATATTTGGAGAAAACAGATGAGTTAACTTCCTTCCACAGAGTCACATTACTGTCACTGAGGAGCAGCTGATGAATCATCAGGCTGATGACATCCAAACACACAGATCAGCCTGGTGTGTGTGTGTGTGTGTGTGTCCTGTTTAATCCTGTGTAAACAGACAATAAATAGATAATCATAGAATATCATAATATCAGCTATCAGTGAAACATTTCATTTACAACATCCATCATTGTAGTAAGCCTAAATAGTCAAGGTATTGATACAAAAAGTGCAATAAAAATAATGAATACATATTTTGTTCCTCAAATCAACAAGTGTAATCATCACAATATCTAGTGAAATAATGGGGATAATCATTTGAGCCGTAGTCGTGGTGCAAACAGCACAGATCCTCTTCATCCCGGTCTTGGCCAGCGGCGGCAGCATTTTCAACAAGCTGCAGTTTACCAGACAATAGAACATATTCCCAAACTTTTTTATATCGTTTTAATGAGATTTAAGATTTGTGGAACCCCAGCTGAGAAGATCCGTGTTGTTAAACATGACTTGGCAGAGAATTATAGAACTGTAGGAGGCCTATATACTGTAGGTGATACCAGCAGGGTGGAGAGTGAAACCTATGAACAAAATAGTCCTTATTGCCTAGTGAAACCTAGTGAAATAATAGAAATGAAATAAAACGATTGTTAATTTTGCTGGGGATCCTCTGAAATTCGGTCCGTTCCCCACTTTGGGAAGCAACGGGACAGGTGCCTGAGCAGTGAGCAGGGTGCAGGGATAATCCCTTTGGAATGGGACGTAACCAGAATTTCTGTTGGGTTTGCGGTGAAAAGGGGAGTTTCCGAGGCGCGCCTGAACGCAACCCGTTCAGACAGTCTGCTCCAGGCCGTTTGCATCTGCACTGTGTTTTGGTGGCGTGTTGCAGCGCGCGAGGGGGCTGCATTTTCAACCGTTACAGGATTATATTCTTTTCTAAGCAACGGAACCGCGGCAATTGCAAGTTTTGCGGAACTGTCAGGTAAACAGCTCAAATCTGCAGCTCAGTTTTCATTCGACGCGGTTAGCTGTTTATCAAATGTCCGCGTGCTATGCTAACGTTACGTAGCTTGGGAGGCTAACGCAGATTTAGCAAGTTCACAGCCTTGAAAATCGGCTAGGATGTTTGCTGTGAACAACACCCACAACGTAACTGCACCGTGCATTATCCCGCACTAAAGAAAATGTCTTACAACTGTCTCATTCCGGACTTTAACACAAAAGTTGTTATTCCGTGCAGCGGCCATTTTGGTGTAGAATGTAAACATGTAGAGAAGCACCGGCGCAGAGGAATGCTGCATTCAAGTCCTGTGGGAAAGACGAAGTTCCTATATGAAATGCTACTTGAAAATACAATTCAACTTTGTTGTCGGGTGGGAAATACGAGTAGAAAATACCAGTCAGCTTTGCTTTCAGGTGGTGGATACCACTGGAGATCTTGGGGTTTTGGCCGTGGACCCAGATTTCTCTGACCATGTGAATTCTGACGTCACTAACTAGGAAGTAGTCAGGTGTAGGCTATGATATATTACTTTCAAATAAAACAAACAAAAAAATGATTGTGTTTCATTTCATAAGTCATTTTGTGATTTCAGCAGTGAAAATGTCTTGTTAGGACTCGACTAGTTTCTAG
Organism: Centroberyx gerrardi; assembly: GCF_048128805.1. Lineage (NCBI taxonomy): Eukaryota > Metazoa > Chordata > Actinopteri > Beryciformes > Berycidae > Centroberyx > Centroberyx gerrardi. Next base: position 6,187,135 of record NC_136007.1, on the reverse strand, counting down.
ATTTTTTGTTTCAAAGTGTTGTGGATATTCATCTGTATGAGGAAAACTGCTTCCAACATTGTATTGTACTGTGAGAGGCCAAACACTAATCAACTTTATTGTTAGTCACAAATGTATAATATATTATTATTATTATTAAATGCCCAAACTGAGCAGATACTTTAATTATTTTACCAGCTAGCTACATTTTAAAATTTAATTTTGAAATGAATTTTCTTGATAGAAGCCACTGACTGAAAAAAAAAAAAAAAAAAAAAAACTCTATTTCTGAACATGCATTCCGGTTGATGAATAGCTCACCCATAACTGAAGTAAATAACTAAAAACACTGAAGAAAAACAAACAAAAGTCTGGCTGTTGCTGGGGGGGGGTGTTGATGTGTAAATGTAACATCAAACAACCCTAGTTGGCACATATGTAAACCCTTATTGGTCAGTTAAAATATTCCTTTACGTACGTGGTTACCCATCCTCCAGAACATGATGTTAGGACAAAACAGTTCTGAACTTTTCTGAACTTTTTTGTTGGTGATGTCCACACTGACTACCAGGGCAGCCATGTTGTTAATCTGTCCCGGCCTCCATGTAGTGCACTTGGTGTGTCTGAGTCTACTTTTGTGTCTCTGTGTCTTTATGAGGTGTTTGGTTTTGCTGGGTGAGGAGAATGTAGTTTGCGTAATGTTTGCCAATCCCACAAAAACTGTCTGTTGTGAATCTGTAATATACTGACTTTAGTCCATATGCCGTCTTTATTCACAGACTCAGATGCCACAGTGATGGGGCATGCAGCAGCAGCCGGTGGAGCCAGCAGCTCATCATCAGGACAGTGATTGGGACTGAGAGTCATACTGGAGCCGCTGCCCGGGACGCTGTGAGGGACGGAGACGGAAGTGGAGTTCTGCCTTTTTTCTGTCACAAAGGTGGCATTGGATGATTTAGGTATTGAATTGAATTGTCAGTACAGTAATGGCCCACATAGTGACAGCAACATATACCAGCCTCCTGTAAGCTCCTCATGATGGAGCCACTAACTGGAATGATTCTGCAGAAGAGTTAACTGAATCTCTTCTGTCAGCGCTGATCTGAACAACTCGTGTCCCGGTCTGGAGCCGAACGTCAACATGGACAGCATAGATCTGGAGTACATTTGGCAGCGCCGCATCCACAGCGGGGTCAGGTATCAGAAAGGTGCGGTCCCTTTCCCGGACTCTGTTGAAATCGGTTTGGATTTCAACGCGGGGTCCCAAAGGAAGGAAAAGCTGGATCCGGGGCTGCTGACGAACGGTGTGATGCTGGACATTTGTGATTTTGCTAAAGCAGTGAATAGAGCAGAGAAGTATTTCATTCATGAAATCCTCGTTTTCAACTTTGATCTCGGCGTGGGCGATGACAAACAGTGTCATGACTTTGCGACGCGTGTTCACAGTAGAGTGAAATGTTTGAAGGACATTATCAAGAATAAACATCAACGATGGCACGAGGTCTTTGTGCTTCCGAGTTTCACGGTGTTCAGCGATTCACAGCAGCCGTGCCACTGCTCCGCTAACATGAGCAAAATCTCTGAGACGTCAGGACTCGCTGATGGCAGCAGGGACGGTCGTCTGGGCCGCACCGCTTCAGAGCTTCAGAAGACCGACTCCAGCGGAGCGGGGAGCGGTGAGGTCATCATACGCAAGCCGAGGGGAGTCCGAGTAAAGCTAACGCAGGACCTCTACCCATTCTGTAAGAAAATCGGTCTGGCTCTGGATATTAGACCCAAGGAGACACCCAAAGAGAAACTAGACCTGGATTTGTTAACCAACGGCGCGATGAGGGAAGTGTTTGAGTTTGCCAAAGTGCTGTGTGGAAGGCACACTCAGATTGTTTTTGACCTGCTTGAACACAACTTCAATCTTGACATGGATAAAGTCACCGCCCGAACGCAGATCACCAAGCTCATGGAGAGAAGAAACAATAACATAACGGCCGACATCAGAGGTGCTTTCCGAAGTAAGGCTTTCACATTTCAGACGAAGACGCCGGGATCCAGGTGGAAAAAAAGGTGGGCAGCCAACATGGAGGACCAAGCCACAGAAACACAAGCCAGTAAGAGAAAGCGAAAGCCCAAGCACTTAGAGAGTTTTGTTTTTGACAGCATTGGAAGCACGGCGGGAAGCGGCGAAGCTTGTTGGCCGGACAGCGACCTGTCGTACACGTGTCCAGTTGATGCTGAGAGAGAACTGCAGTCCGGACCGGAGGCTGGACAGGAACCGATGAAGATGGGAAGTTGTTTGTCGGGAGCAGCCGCAGAAACAAAGTCAACAGTGTTACTGGATGTAAAGCAGGAGGAGGAGGAGATTTCCCTCACTCCAGTGTTGCCCTGGTCAAACCCCCGTTGCAAATCGCCTTTTCCCCCCGTTTCATACAACACGACTCAAGAATCAATCCCAGGTCTGTTTTCTAAAAGTACAAATAGGGACATGCCTATCGAAACGGCAACGCTGAGGCTATGGAGGAGGCGCGACGCTCGCTCCAAACAAATCCTCTCAATGTTTAACAGAGTAAACGACGCGTTTGCCCATTGCAGAGAAATACGATTAGATTTTAATGTTGGTTCTGGTGAAAAACAGAATATCGACCTACAACTACTGACCAACGGCGTTCTGTTTGAAGTTTATAAATTTGCACATTTGATGATGAAGACTCGATGCAATTTCATGTTTGACATTCTGAAGAGAAATTTTTCCCTTGACCTTCAAGATGAATTGCATCAGCGCAATTTTCTGTTTTACATTACCACAAAAGTAAAGCTTATTCAGAGCCAACCTGGCAAAAACAACATGGAGTTCCTCAGCAGTGTTTTTCAGCTGCCTGAGGTCTACAACATGGTTGACGTGACAGGTGAATTTCCACCTCCTCCGGACGTCCTGACAGAGCAGCGGACAAACTGGAATCCACCGTCAGCCTCAGCAACAAGCCAAGAGGCCAATATGGAGCCCTACCCCTTCTGTAAGAAGCTAGGTCTCAACCTTTGGTCGATGGAAGAACGTCCAATGAGCGAGAGACTCGATTTGAGTCTCCTGACCAATGGGGCTCTGCTTGAAGTGGTGAGCTTTGCTAAGGAGCTGTGCGGAGCAGTTTGGCAGACCGTATACGATGTCCTCGAGCACAACTTTGATCTCGATCTGCAAAATGGGAAATCTGAGGTTGCACAGTGTATTCAGAAGTGGTACATGGCACAAAAATATCTGATGAGAAAGCCATACTCAGCAACAGCAAAGGGATCAACGTGGTTAAACACAGTCGTGCAACTGACTCGCACAAAGAGAGCTTACATCAGAACACATCACAGACCGCCAGGGCCGAACAGCAACAGACTGAAAGAAAACATGGATAAACAGTTGGGCCAAGACATAAAAAAAGAGGCTGATGTGCAACAGGTACAAATGGTCAAGTGCAGCAGCTTTCCCCTCTGCAGGGACATAGGGTTGGACCTCGACATCAGCTGCAAGTCAGAAACCAAAGCAAAACTTGATTTGCAGGTGCTGACCAGGAGCGTTGTTTACGAGCTGCACCGATACGTACAACAGAGCTCTGAGTTGAATTACGTGCCGGCTCTGTACGAGATTCTGGAGTACAACTTTGATCTGAGTTCACAGAGTCACCGGAGGTGGGAGTTTGCATGGTCTATCGCAGCTCAAGTGAAAGCCATGGTGGGAAAAAACAGACTTTACCTCAGCAAGAAGGGAGACTATCCAAACAAAGTGTTCGAGTTGCCCTTTGAGTTCTGCAGGTCAGCAAAGATTGTCTGCAAAGAGGAGCCAGACTACAACTATGACGGACTGGATCCTGATGATGGGGATATTCTGTTTGTCCGAGAACTGATCCCCATTGACATAGAAGTAGAGCTAGACTAGAGTTCCTGTCCTCATCGCAGAAAAGTCAGGGGTCAGACAATCGCTTTTAGATCTGAACGCAAAATTGTCTAATTAATTTGATAATTTCAAGGTCTTGAAATGTTGGTAATTATGTAACAATTGTTGTCCAGTCCTGATACACAAATATGTAATTGTAAACCCACTGTCAAGTCATACATTGTCTTACTTGAGTAATCTTCAGTTACTTAGTTACAGTCATATTGCCCAGTTGCTGTCAGGACATTTATTGATCACTGACCAAAATTGTCAGATCCATTGAGGTCTGGAAGACACATGGGGTTCAAAATGGAAAATATGTGGGAGCCTTGTTATTCACACAGAGCCTGTTGAGCAAAGGCAGAGGAGCCACTGACCAAAGTAGGAAATGGTCAACAAACAAATAAACAAAACTACAGCAAGGGAAGCGTGCTATAGCATGGCTCTGTTCAGTATGGCTGTGGACTGTGGTTGTCAATGTTTATATTATATTCTGCTGGGAATTTACCATCAGCTGAATACTTGTGATTTTGACTGGCTGGTAAGTTTGTCTCTAGCAGCCAGTTGGATGTAATGTAAAAACATGTTGCTGGAAGAAAAGCTATTTTCCTGCCCTGCTTGTATGTTTCAAAAGTTTTTGTTTTGTTGTATCAGTGGACAATGTTTCTTTTTCTTTGGCCACTGGAGAGCCTTTCATACCCACTGATAGTTGTTGCCAAATCTAATGTGAATTCAAGTGTCTCAAGTCTTCAGTACTTTTCTGTTGCAAGTGTTTTTTCTCATATCAGTCGGTACCCAGGTGTAACAGGTTATATGAAGAGGTTCATTCCTAAATGAGGCATCCAGCATCTGAATGCTGCCCACTTCACTGGTTCAGAAAGTCTGTTGGCATGAATAAACTTCTCTATTGATTGAACTATTATTGAAGTCATAGTTCTTAAGACCTTTGTTTGCAAAATGGTATCAGATGTATTAGATGATGTAATCATCTGTAACACTGTTTTTGTCAAATAATGAGCAATGAACACTAGGGGACATTTTTGAAAGTCCAAAATGGATATACAGTATATTTTTGGAATCAAGCCCCTCTTATGGTAAATGTGGGACTTTGTCAGTACCATGTGTGTTTGTGTAAAACATCTGATGCAGATATGGACTCAGTTTGTCCTGTAACCACCAGAGAGAGCTGCTGTGTTTACACCACTACAGCCATTTGTCCCCTGATTGGCTCAGATTACTTGCACATTTAGCACTTTGGATGTTGATATGCTTAATTATTTTTAATAGAGCTTTTCCGCTATGGGGAGGGAAAGTGGTAACTATTGCCCCATTTGAGTTTTGTTCCTTCCTGCAGAAAAGCTCCATTCATTTTCAAATTGTAATTTCTCATTAACAGTTTACAGTTTTTTTTTTACAGTTGGTTACAAGCCTGTCTCAATGCTACACTCCCTTTTTCAAAACTCTTCACACTGTCAGCACAACAGTAGTCTATGCGGACCAAACTGACTGACTCTTTGCTTTAACACAAAATGCATCGGTTTAACACAAAAGACATTCAGTGACCACAGCTTTCAAAATTATTGAATTATTTTCTCACTCGGAGTCGCCCAGCAGCAGAACCAGGTGTATCTGCAGCCCGTTCTGCACATGCTCACATACTCTGTTCAAAACTTACATTTACAAGTTCAAAACCTAACATACATTCAAGTGGACAGCAATTTGCCATCCCATTCCATTGAAATACATTCAAAATCCTAAAAAAAGATGGTTATGGAGACAAATAGTGAAAAATTATTGATTGAAATTATGTAAATGAGACCAACCACAGGTAATTCCCATCTCATTACCACCTGTACAGCAGGTGTGATGTGGCCAGATGCAGGAGACCAGGTGGACAGTAAGATGATTTGTATGTTTTGTTTTTTTGTTTTGTTTTTTGAGTAAACTATTACAGTATTGACTTTTGTTTTCCTTACAGCAATTTTCATTTACTCTATTTTTGAATTACTTTATGGCAAAAAAAAAGAAGCACATTGAAGCTTTTCCTGTTGCATTCCTATGACTTGTTCCTGTAGTATACTGTAGTACATTCTGTAAAGAGGTACTATTCTAGAGCTGAACAATTAATCAAAATTTTATCGAAATCGCAATATGACCTACTGCAATTTTCAAATCGCAGGAGGCGCAATATTTGTTTAAATTAAATACTGTCGTGCTGCAGAGATGTCCTGGCCTACACATCATATTCTACAGACTTAAGAAAACATCATTGTTTGGTACAGATCCCGCAAAAATCACACCATAATCATTTTAATACGTTTTTCAATGAAAATGAGAATAATGATGTAAAAATGATCATTCCCTCTAATATTGCAAATCATATCGCAATTGCAATATCAGTCAAAATAATCGCAATTTTTTCAAAATCGTTCAGCCCTATACCATTCTTACTGTATTTTGGAATGGGAACTTTGTTTACTGTAAAATAAGACAATGTACACATTTCTTATACAATTAACAATAACAACAAAAAATATATATATACACGGAACAAAAAACTAGAGAGCACAAAATGATTTACTATATCAAAGATTGCCATAAAATGATGCATCTACTGTAATGCTACCTGTTAGTGTTTTTTAGGTAATTGTGTTGTGAGTGACAAAGTGTTGCTGCTGGAGAACACTAGTGCTGCTGTTTTGGTAGAATTATTTGATTTTGACACAGGTATGCAGAGTTTTGGTGCATTTTGGGTGTGAAATGAACTGTTGTGCAAAGCTGCGTGTCGGTACAGACAACAGTGTGAAGAGTTTTGAAAAAGTGGACTCAGTATTGAGAAAAGTTTGTAACCAACTGTAAAAAAAACTGTAATGCATGAACTTCACTAAGACACTGTGAAGCCAAGCCTTTTGTCATTCAGCTCTACACACGGCCACCAGAGGGCGACATGGTGCCACCTCATCACCACAGCTGACAGTGACGAAGACAACAGATCCCAGGGGATGCAGAGACATGTTTCAGAGTATTAGCCTGGTGAAACCATCCTGATCACGTGACCTCACATTCTGTTTCGCTCCACGGATCAGTCTGGACTTCTAGCCGCCAACATCGATTTCAGTGGGCGGGAGTACTCGCCTTGACAGACAAACTCCTTCAGCCAATCAGCGAATCCAAATTCAAATCCAGTCGGAAAAACGGCGAAAACGTCTTTTCCGCCGAGAAACTCCGCTAGTGCATACTCTCGTTCTTGTTTAATTGTTGTTATTGAGTCTATTTCTGCAATATCTGCACTTATGGCTGTGTTTACTCTACTAACGTTAACGTTACCGCTCGTTGCTTGACGCCATTACTGTTTTGCCAGCGGCGGCCTGTATTTCACGTCATCAACTACGACGCAGTCCCTGATTGGCCCGGTTACATTGTAATTTCAGGAAATCGATGTGGGCAGCTGGAAGTCCAGACTGATCCGTGAAACAGCGAAACAGGATGTGAGGTCACGTGATCAGGACGGTCTCACCAGGCTATCGGAGTATAGAGGCTTGTCACAAAGTCTGGAAAGTAGCTCCCGTTGTTGGAAGACCGTGGAGAGAGACTGATGTTATCGACCTCTCTTACAAAACCAAAAAAAAAGTGAAAAAGTGTCTGCATGATGGTGAAGTGTTCAGATTGCACTGCGCGTGGTGGGATCGTTCAAAAGTGCGAATGGAATATCGGAGGGGCGGGACTGTTCAAAAACCTGTGATGTTTTATTGGTTGGAGTTTTTAATGTCGCCTCCACATGATGATGTCACCACTAAAGATGTTCTGTTTTTCAGGAAGTAAAAGCAATGAGATTTTGATATAAAAATACAATAATGTGTCATTTTGTTTTGACATAAATCGTCAAATAGGCGTATGGCATGATGGTTAGAATGAGCTAAAAAGACAGATCTGTATCAGCGGATGGCAGCATCACCCACAACACTGTAGTTCTGGATAAATCCCTTTCTCTAGTTCAGTGATACTCAACCTTTTTCATATCAACGACCCCTAATTTAGTCCACATTACGACCACAGACCCCCATTTGATGAGATTTTGTTTCTCGGAGCCAAATCTGAGAATATTTTTTATTGTTAGATATGATTTTGTCCAGAATCCCATGACTGTCTGTGTTGTAGGTAGAGAGATAACGATGATCAAAACAGTCATTCTTCTACATTATCTAATTGTGTTTAACAATTCTTCAATTTGCCGGGGACCCCCTGGAACCCCCTCAAGGACCCCTGGTGGTCCCTGGACCCCACGTTGAGAACCACAGAAGTTTCCCACATTTTCCTAACTGGTCCAGGATTTTTTTGTTTTTTTGTTGTTTTTAGAAGTTGTTTGTTGTATTGTAGATGCATGTTGTTGAGGAAGAAATAAAAAAGTACCAATACTAAACAACATTCCTACAGTATATGCTCACGTAATATGTAACCTTCGACCCGTATTTACACCTTAACTGCCTAAACCGAAGAATACTAAGCCTGCTTCATTATTATAAGATTACACTCTTATCATGTTTATGAGCACCAAAGTAATATCTTGTGTTTCTCACAGAACTGTGGGCCTGCAATGTGCGAACGCTAACACTGACCAAGACCAGGTGGCCGTGGAAATATAAAATCTAACTTTCTGTCTTCTAGAACAGTGGTTCTCAACGTGGGGTCCGGGGACCACCAGGGGTCCTTCAGGGGGTTCCAAGGGGTCCACAGCAAACTGATGAATTGTTAAACTTCAAGTGAACACAGTTAGAGAATGTAGAAGAATGACTGTTTTGATCATAGTTTCTCTGTTATCTCTCTACCTACAACACAGACAGTCATGGGATCCTGGACAAAATCATATCTGACAATAAAAATATTCTCAGATTTGGGTCTGAGAGACAAAATCTCATCAGATGGGGGTCTGTGGCTCTAATGTGGACTAGATTAGGGTCCTTGATATGAAAAAGGCTGAGAATCACTGTACTAGAAGAAGGTGCTCACCTCTTATTACGCCTCTTCTCATAGTGTTAGCATTACAATTATTATTAGTTGTTCACTCTTGTTCATATGACCTTATACTTTTTGACCAATAGCTTTATTATAGTCTATCTATTCAACACTATAAAACTCATCCAAATGTTGAGTTCTTTGGCTCCCAGCCTGCAGATTGAATAAACCATCCTCACTCTCTCCTCCTCAGTTTTTCTTCTTTTCTTCTGTAAACAACCAGACAGTCGTCTTTTTATCGGCTTTTTTATCTTTTATCAGCTTTTTATTGTCTCTTTATCAGCATTTTATCATCTTTCTATTGTCTTTTTACATCTTTTATCTTTTATCTTAACTCTATCTTAATTTTATCTTACTTTTATTCTATTATTTAGTTTATTGTGGTTTTCATCCTATGATTATACCACTATTTCCTTGAATGTTTGCTCTCTTATTGTTTTATTGCCTTTTAAATTCATAATTTGAGTATTCTACTTTTATTTTGTCTGTCAAAGCACTTTGTAAACTGTTTTTAAAGGTGCTATATAAATAAAGTTATTATTATTTTGAGAGGAGACGGCATGTTAATTATTGCGGGTCGATTGTTTACCAGTTCAGTGAATTTACTGCTTGATTTATCTTCATCACTACCATAAAAGCACCTGGTCCACAGGCTGGTTTGATTACCACAACAGCCATCTGTCATTTTGTTTGAAGTGCCTGTATGAACCGGTCCAGGGATTCGAACCGGTGACCTGTGAAACTGACACTGACCTGATCAGAAGGAGTCCAGTCTGGTTGTTTTAATCCTCTGTCAGTAACTCATAGTTGCCACTAGATGGCAGCTGAGTCCACGTCTGTGCTCAGAGCAGCGCTGCAGGGCTGAGCTCTCTCTGTAGGTCCCAATATAATATTTAATAATGCTCCCATGGTCCCGATACACAGGTAGTATTGTCAGGCACCGAGGTTTCCCGGCAACTTTGACTAGTTGCGTTGAAGTGTTGTCATGACGACCGTCTGTGCTCTCCGCATCCTCTCCGGTCCCTGCTGATGCCCACCGCCCACAGTCTGTCTGTGGCACATCAGCACCATGTGACCTCAGCACTGCCGTCACTCCAACATGCTCTATTGTTCTCTACTGTTTTCATTAAAAAGTCCGGCTTTCCATAAAGTGTTTCACGTTGGCTGTAATCTCGTCACAGTAAGTGTCACTTTTTTGACGAACGGTGGATATCTGATTTGGAATAAAGTGATCTACTGTTACAATTTAGTTATTTAATCAGTCCAATCAATAATATTAACTATCTACTACAATAACTCAATACACAGCTCACTGATCATGATACACACATTTTGCTTAATTTCATGCTGTTGTTTTCCCCACTTTGGTTGTTCCTTATTTTATTTTTTTTGTGTTTTACTGCATTATGTGTTTGCTCTCGTACACATTTCTTATCATACTGCTATATTGTGATATGTCCTAATTACAGCGATTATAAATAGCCTATTATTGTTTTAATTCCAGGGGAGCTGCTCCTTATCAGCTGATGGCTTCTGACCTCTGCTGCACAATAACTGCTGTGCCTCCTTTTTCTGCTTTACACCAATTTGTGTTATTTATATGCATATTAAACTAGAGCAGCCTGAGTGCATTTTGCTCTTCTTTCAGCTGTAATAAACCCAGTGACACGCCGGCCTCCCATCCTCTCTCTGATGATGAGTTGTGTTGGGAACATCATCACACTGATAAATCAAGCTGCGTTTGGTTATTTAAAAAAAACGTGACCATGTGGCCTAGTTAGCGGCTAGCTGTTGGCTAGATAGTGGCTAATAGCTAACCAGCCTGCTGGCCAGCTAAATTATTAAACATTATGCATAAGGGTTTTCTGATATGCCACCCACTGCTGTAATCACA
>NC_136007.1:6168836-6171336 GCF_048128805.1 Centroberyx gerrardi | reverse complement strand
TATAATATAGTTATTTGTTGAATTCTTAATTTCAGTTAATTTCTATTATACCATGGTCTGGGTGAATACTCGATTCTGATTGGCTGCAGGGTGTCCATTAATTCCTGATAATGGACACCTACTAAGTAGTTCCAGTGAAACTGTCTGTTCACCGTTCTAAATTAATGAGCTGGCTACGTTGTATCAGCCTGTATCTAAAATGAGTAACCATAGCAACAGAGACGCAGTCAAAGCCACTGTTTACTCCGTTCATTTGTCAGTGAAAATCTTGATATTGATTTGGGGACAGTGACATGGCTGGATAGCTAATAGCTAGCTAGTCTTGCTGTTAAACATACTGTCAAATTATATTTACTGTTTGTCAACCGTATGCAGTGTTATTGACTTTGAATCTTGCTAGCATAACGTTAGCTTCCTGGTCACAGCTGAGCCAAAGGCTCTGTGAGCTGAGCAGACAGGAAATATCTCTCCGCGGAGGCAACCGTCCTCCGCTGCGCGTTGGACGGTTCTGGCCTCCCCGTCGTCCATTAATTCCTGATAATGGACACCTCGTCGGGCATTATCCCTTACATATTCTATATAACTACTACATCATTTCATGGTTCTGTCTTAAACAACAGAAGAAGTTGGAGCAGCTACCATTCAACTCTTTCTCTGTTTCCCCTGTAATTAGAACAGAACGTCATGGTTCTTTCCAGGAAACCTACTAAGAAATCAACAGTTCCTTTCTAGGAAATTATTAGAACATTGCGGATCCGGAGAATAAATCGTCACCCATAGTCTATGCAAGCAACACACACAATGTAATGGCAGACACTAGGAAAAGGTTGGTCCAGTTTGTGTAATGCGACACTAACACATGTTGTAATGTGATGTGCTTCAGAGGCTCCACATGCAAACAGAGCTGAATGAACAACTACAAATAAAGCTGTAAACCTCCAGTGTGAATACAGACCAACACCCATCAGTGCCCAGCTGGTGGTGTGACAGACAGCCTTCAGACCGCACTGCTTCTGCTCATGAATAATCAGAGAAGATACGATGGAGGAGGCTGTCAGATATCGATGCTGACATTCCAAAATATTGAAAGTGCTTCTCTTCATCTAAGTTCCACATGTGGAAAACGAGTAAATAATATCACCAATCTTTCATTCTCAACCTGTTTAAAGGACATACTGTACGTATCTTTTCTGTTCCCCACAACAGACAGATGGACCCCGGTCTGTCCATAACCCTAACCCACAATATCTGGGACACCGCTGGTCGGGTTTTGACGAAGGGAACGATGTGTGTCATTGCTGTTCTGGTGTTTTCAAAGTGACACTACAGTTACAGCTCAGTTCCTGACTGGAGACAACATGTTTACCTTTGCCTTGTTTGAACTTTTTCATTTTTGCGTGGCGATTGACAATATATAAAAGTAGATATTCCTCTCTATAGGCACTATTAATCTGCTTTGCTGCCCCCTTGTGGATGAGTGCTCTATAACCTCAGACAGGTAAACTTGCGTTAGCGTATGTGTGTCTTGCATTAACAGTGTACCAGGTGTACAACTTGGTCAGCTTAGCTTAGACAGGCTGAAGGCTCTGAAGTGATAAAAACAGTGTGTGTGTTGACAGCTGACAGATAATGTCAGCTGTTAGCGGCTGCTGATAGTTTGTGTTTTCATGTGTAAACAGGAAGAAGCTCATGGTGATGAGCTGTTTGACAGCAGCTGCCTGATCAGACCAAACCTCACACATCACCTCCAAAAACTTCTTCTGGATATTAAAGAAAATAATGGATTTTGATCCCATCATTAGATCTTTGCCATTTGAAAAGAAGTGACAGACAAAAAGATTGATAAAGCAAAATGAACTGGAGGGAACTGAAGTCCTTGATTGACTAAATTAGAGAATTTTATAGACAAGATCCTCAAGATTTTAAATATATTGAATGATGCATTTCAGGTAATGATTATTTTCAATTTTCATGTTCTAATAGGTGTTTGTGTAGCCTATATATTTTGAAATTACAGCATGAGTATGAAAAAAAAAAAAAAAAAAAAAAGAAGCAAACCCTGGAGTTACCGGGTCGTTCCAGGGCGGTGTTATTATTCTGATCAGTGATGCGAACAGAAAGGTGTGTGTGTGTGTGTGTGTGTGTGTGTGTGTGTGTGTGGATGGAGGGGTGTTGAGTGATGCAGAAAGGGAAACACACCATAGAACACACACCACAACACACACTGGGGAATACAGGGAAAGAGGGAGGGAGAGAGAGACCACACACACAACACTGGGGAATAGAGAGAGAGCAAGAGAGAGAGAGAGAGAGAGAGAGAGAGAGGGGAATACACACACACACACACACACACACACACACACTCACACACACTGGGGAACTGATATATGGAGAGAGTAAACACTCCCCAGTGTTTTGGAAAGTTGAAAGATTCCCCTGTGGAAGACTAGAGAGAACCTGATTTTAGACACACACACACACACACACTCACGCACGCATG
>NC_136007.1:6151336-6163836 GCF_048128805.1 Centroberyx gerrardi | reverse complement strand
ACGGTTAGCCAATCGGAACAGAGGGTCGTTAATATTAATGAGCCTTAAAGACACGGCGACAGAAACGGCCTGTTCTTGGTAAGGCTCAGAGAGATGCTGGAAAATGAACGTGGAGAAATGGATTGAGAGTGTTTTTGGTTCATGACACCACACACACAGCTTTGAATGGACCTCAAGACACAAAATAAAACTCTGGACAGCAGAATATGGACCTTTAAAATGTTTGGCAACTGGATTAGTTTCCTGTGTTCTGTTGCTGATTGAGTCTTTTCCAGTGTTTCTGCCCAGTCCATGCACCAACTGTAAATGGGTGAAGTTGTGCCAGAATACATTTTCATCTTCTGCAGCTAAACAAAGACAAACAATGAGAACACACTGATTGCTAAGACTCCATACACACACACACACACACACACACACACACACACACACACCCTTGAAACCTGTTAAACCCCCTATGTTAAAGTTCAAGAACACACAGGCATCAATGAGCATCGTTCTTTTTTCTCATTCCTGAAAATCACACTGCAGGGTTTTTTTTTTGTTGTTGTTTTTTTGTTTGGCTCTCTTCCTTCAGAGTATTTGGTATTTGCCAGAAGCAGCAGGGCGACTTAACAGGCGACTCTGATGGAGACAGACGTGAGCCGGTGGATCCCGTCCACCGCAGGTTAGCTGAAGGCTAATCAGTAAATACAAACTGACTGCCAGGGAGAGAGATATGCTGCATATCTGACTCCTGAGGGGGAGAGAGAGAGAGAGAGAGAGAGAGAGAGAGAGGGAGAGAGAGAGAGGGGGGGGGGGGGTATAGTAGAGGGTAAACCCACCTAAACTCACTTACTCGCTTTTTTTACAGTTAGATAGATAGATAGATCAAACTACATACTTTCTGTATGTAGTTCGATATGAATAATACATGTTTTGTTTTTTTATTTTTATAATTGTTTTTTGTTCATATCGGTTGTTGGCCTTATGATGATCAATGACTGGGGAGGAGGAGAGGAGAGGAGAGGAGAAGAGGAGATGAGAGGAGAGGAGAGGAGGAGAGGAGAGGAGAGGAGGAGAGATGAGAGGAGAGGAGAGGAGGAGAGGAGAGGAGAGGAGGAGAGATGAGAGGAGAGGAGGAGAGGAGAGGAGAGGAGAGGAGGAGAGGAGAGTAATGAAGATGTGGAAGTTCATGGAACACAAAGTGATGGGTGGAGTAAGTGCAGCACATCTGACCTGAGGGAAGGGAAGCGGAGAAAATATGCAGAGAACACCAAGAAAACAGAGTGATGTATAGTGGACATCAGTGACCTGAGAGAGAGAGAGAGAGAGAGAGGATGGGGGATGGAGAAAGAGGAGAGGAGATGAAAGAGAGGGAGAGAAGAGAATGGGCGATAACATAGAGGAGAGAAGAAGAGGCCAAGAGGGAAACAGGGAATAGAGGGATGGGAAGAGACAAGAAAAAGGAGGAGAGAAGAAGAAGAAGAAGAGTCCAGCTGGACCCAGTTCATTAATCCAGATGATCTGAACACACATCTGTAACCTCAGGCAACACAGAGAGGGAAAAACAGGGTGTGTGTGTGTGGTTGGTTATCTTGATTCATTTTGTCCTGGTGATTTTAACGACTGTCTGAAATGTTCGGGTCGTTACTGGAAAAAAGTAATACATTACACCTTACTTTTAAATTTTATTAATTTTAATTTTTTTGTTTTTGTTAGACTTCCATGTTACTGCGGTGCATTTTGTGGCTAGATCTATAACCTTCATTTTCACTGTAGACACTTTACTTTCTTAAAAAAGAGAGTGAATTACTTTACTTATTACTCCCTGAGAAAAGTAATTAGTTACACTGCTGAATACATTACTTTTGCGTTACACTCTTACAGTCTCATGTTCATTGGGTCGATAAATATTGTTGAACTAAGTAGCAGAAGAATCGAAATAATGACAGACATAATCTTTCTTTTAATGTAATAGAGACAGAGCTGCAGCATTAAATTCACACTTTCTGAGTCGTATTTCTCACTGTGGCTCGTTCGTGGCTCTGCTGCGATTCTGATATTTCTGACTTGACTTGCAGGCAGCAGAAGACGAGGAGAAGCTTTCATACAGTCAGCGGCCACTTTATTAGGTACACCTGATCAGCCTGCTCCTCCGACAGCCAATCACGTGGCAGCAGCTCAGAACAGAAAGCAGCAGACATGGAGAAGAGGTTTAGTTTTTTGGACTCTGACTGTTGGTTCAGCAGCTCAGAATCAGCTGCCCTCCCTCCTGGGATTTCCACACTACAGTCTGTAGAGTTTACATCTTGAGAGGTCAGAGGTCAGAGGAGAACAGGCAGACTGGTTCAAGCTGACAGAATAACAGTCTGTACAACAGTGGAGTGCAGAAGAGCCTCTGAACACACAAGCTGTTGGTCCTTATGATGAACGGGCTACAGCAGATGACCAGCTGCTACGGGACAGGTGCACCTAATAAACTGTGAGTGTAGATATTACACCGATAAAGAGGTGAAAGAATGAAACGCAAGAAATGACCGATCTGTTCGAGCGGTGGTTCTCAACGTGGGGTCCGGGGACCACCAGGGGTCCTTGAGGGGGTTCCAGGGGGTCCACAGTAAACTGATGAATTATTAAACTTCATCATTATTTAATTTACAAGAAGTTAACACAGTTAGAGAATGTAGAAGAATGTTTTGATCATAGTTTCTCTGTTATCTCTCTGGATAGTCATGGGATTCTGGACAAAATCATATCTAACAATAAAAATATTCTCAGATTTGGGTCCGGGAGACAAAATCTCATCTCGTCTGTGGCTCTAAAGTGGAATAAATTAGGGTCCTTGATGTGAAAACGGTTGAGAATCACTGTGTTAGATCAGAAACTGTAATGTGAAACTGAAACTAGAACAGTAAGGGCTTACTTTACTCTGTTACAGGGGAAAGTCATGTGATTACAGTAACATCGATGAGTCCTTTACCACACAGGTCAGCTGGTTAAATGGTTTAAATGGTTAAACCGTCGGACTCAGAGAGGCAGAGCGAGTTAGAGACCAGGAGGAGAAGAGTGACCGGCTCATTAACCCAGACTCTGCTGGAGCTGCAGAGAGCTCGTTAGAGCTCAGTTTGGACGGTGGACTGGATCTGATGTGAACCGACCCGCTGTGTGACCGTCCCGCAGGCGGCAGGGGGAACAGACACTAACAGCCCAAACAATACACCACACACACATTTCACTGAGGAGTACCGGGGAAATATGCATTTAGCTTAAAAATACATAAACCTCAAAGGAAGACAGAGGCTAACAGCAGAATACCAAGACGGCTGACCTGAGGACAGAGGAGGGAGAGGTGTGTAAGAGAACACACACACCTACACACACACACACACACACACACACACACACACACACACACACACACACTCCATTACACACTATATACACGTTTTATTAGGAAATAATACTGTGTGGCAGAGGAGGGAGAGATATGAGAAAGCAATCAGCTGAGAAGAGAGGGAGAGACACGATACCAGCTGAAATAATACACATTGTATTGGAAAATAATAATAAATATATCCATTTTCAGACAAATCACACACACACACACACACACACACACACACACACACACACACACACCACTTCCACCACCTTAATTTAAGCTCTGACAGAATGTTAAAGCACATTAGCTTGTCATCACATTTCACAAATTCTTTCACAAATGATGCATCGATCCAGTCTGTGTTCAGTTTTGTATTTCAGTCTTCAGCTTTAGTCTGTATTTCAAAATGTAGGGCTCTTTAAAGTGAACATAATGAGGCGGCCACGCCCACCGCCGCCATATTGAAGGGCATTCCAATCCAAAGTGTGTAAAACTCGCCCCTTCAAAGGGCCCGATGTGAGCAGGCGATGGTCACTTTGCTCCCACAATCCGACAACAATGGCGGCGGCCGGCAGCAAACAGTTCACGTACAAGTGTAAGTAACTAACTTTATATCAACAACATATCTTGACTCGACATACCCAGTAGGTTTAAATGGCCGGTGAAAGCAGTTTATCCCGTGGACAGTCTCACAGCACTGATGAGCGTCTGCCTTGTTGACACACATGCGATGGCCCCGAAAAATGACGCGACGGCCCCCGAAAAATGACGTCATGATGATCCAAACGACCGTCACTTGGAAACCCGACTTCCTGCGGCCCTTCAGAGTTTTCACTACGAAGGGAAGTGACTTCACAGGGTGTAGGGCGTAGGGATTAGCCCTCTGGAATGAAATGTAGCCTGGGAGTGATCAGCTTACGGCGATATTTCCATTACAATGTGTACATGGTTCGGCCATGGTTACTCACTGGTTAATCCTGTTATATCGAGATCACAGATTGGTCACGATTTATGATCTCATTATCATTTGATAACCAAAACTGTTTTTCTCAAGATCAGCACTTCAGTAGGTTACCGGTTGTGGTTTTGATTTCTGCACTTCCTACTTCAAGGAGACAAAAGTTGCAGATTGTAGGATAAATCTGACTTCTCCTTAGAGAACTATCATGTTGGCAACACAGATGAATCCCATCTACTTACATGTTACTGGGTTCAAATTCTGGTCACAACCTTTGCTGCTTCTCTCTCTCTCTCTCTCTCTCTCTCTCTCTCTCTCTCCCTCCCTTCCTCCCTCCCTCTCTCTCTCTCTCTCTCTCTCTCTCTCTCTCTCTCTCCCTCCCTTCCTCCCTCTCTCTCTCTCTCTCTCTCTCTCTCTCTCTCTCTCTCTCTCTCTCCCTCCCTTCCTCCCTCCCTCTCTCTCTCTCTCTCTCTCTCTCTCTCTCTCTCTCTCTCTCTCTCTCTCCCTCTCTCTCTCTCTCCATCAGCATTGTCTAGTAAAGCAGAAACTCAGAAGATCCCAACCATGCGACCTAGTTAGAGTCGGGACACAGTTTAGCCGCCGCCTCCTTCACACTTCGTCTTTCCTCCATCCAGCCACACTCATCATCCCTCCCACCTGCCTGTAAACAGCCACAAACTCAACGGGAATTTTAGCAAAAACGGATCGTTTTTGGGCCGACGCCTCCTTCCTGTCCCCCGCGGGCCTCCGTAGTCCCTCTCTCTCCTCTCTGAGCCCGGTGTGACTCACTGAGCCGCATCAGGCCCGGTTAGCAGGGGAGAATCCAGCAGCCGCTCGGGCCGGACGCCGCTGCCTAGCGGAGCGTTCGAGCCAAACGGACAGATTAGACACAACGGGAGACAAATGAGCAGAGGCTCGTGGGTAATTTGCCGTGATGATGAGATTTGATGCAACGTCTGCCACCACTGTGTCTCTATCAGCCCCCCTCCCCCCCCCCCATCCCCCAACGAGACAATTGGCTTAGAATGAAGGGATGGATGGATGGATGGATGGATGGCTGGATGCATGGATGGATGGATGGATGGATGGATAAATAAATGGACAGATAACTGGGTGGGTGGATGGTTAGAGAGCTGGATGGATAAATGACTGAATGGGGGTGTAGGCTGTTGGGTGAATGGTTGAGTAGCTCAGTGGATGCATACACAGTTAATAATAATAATAATAATAATAATAATAATAAGATAAGATAAGATAAGATATCACTTTATTAATCCCCTAATTCAGGTGCCACAGCAGCAACTGGCAGACAGTACCAGGGAAAACAAGTGCAGGAAGATAATAAAAGAGAAGAGGTAATAAGATAACAAAGGTCATGTACATAATATAAAACTATACAGACAGTGCAAATAATAATAATAAATGTGTATATATACTGAATATATACACATAGTCAATGGTCAGGAGTTCAGTTATAGTAATAACAATAATCTTTCTTTATATTGAACTTTTCAAAATAAAGTGCTTCACAAACAAGAGAGATACAAGACAGATGAATAAAAAGCAATTTGCTGTTTTTAACTAACAACTCAAATGTAGCAGATTTTTCTTGTATTTTGTATCCTGGTGTTTTTATTGTCCTCTGTTCTGTTCCTCTATTTGTTTTTATTACTAAACTGTTTGTTCTTCTCTGCTGCTGTTCTCAGCACGGTCTCAGATGAAGAGGAGTTTATTCATCTCAATGGGACTTCCTGGTTAAATAAAGGTTAAATAAATAAAATGTAATAAAATCGAAGTAAATAATAATAATTATTAACTTGGTGTCTTGGCTCTCATGGATTAACACCCTGCAGACTGTAGTGTTTATTTACCTGGGCTGGATCCTGGACCTGAACTGCTGATGTCTGTAGTTATAGTTATAGTTTGGCTTATTTCTACAAATGAAGAAAAGAGAGAAGAAGAAATAGAAACCCTGAGGGGCGTCCAAACCCGTTTCACCCCAAGAGAAATAAAATAAAAATCAAGATGACAAACAGACACAATTTACATCAAAACTCAATAAGGAGAAATGTAGGGAAACGACTGCATGTGTAAATAAGTTAGGGACATAATTAAATATATGAAGTGGTCATGAGCGGGAGTGTGTGTGTGTGTGTGTGTGTGTGTGTGTGTGTGTGTGTGTGTGTGTGTATTCAAAGAGAGAAGGAGAGCCTGCGTATGTTTTGTTATTATGATTATGTATTGTGGCTTCAGGGGGTTTTAATCAGTCTTAGATATTAGTTTGTTTTTTTAAATAAAGGCAAGAGAAATAACTTCCTAATTCAATGTTTCACTCATTTATTGAAGTGTTTTCTCTGACTTAATGCAGCGGTGCGGCACGGGGGGATTTTACTTTTGGTTCCACATCCATCTCACTTATGGCTCCAGTGCAGGATGCGGTAAATTGTTATTGTGTGTATTTGTTTTGAAGTCGTGTGTATTAGTTGCTGTTGTTTATGTCTGGCTGCACAACAGGTTTCTCCTCATCAGAAGAGAAAGACGAGTCCAGATCCTGGATCCTGGTTCCTCAAACAAAAAGCCTTGTTGGGTCAAAATCAGTAAGAAGTAAAATTGACCTCTCTCAGCACCTGTACACCTTCAAAATAAAGGTTCAGGTTAGTGGTTCTTCATGTGATGCCATAGGAGAAGTTCTTCACTCCCAGAGAAACTGTCTCTTGATAAACGCTCTGGAGAACCTTTTTATGTTCAAGAACTGTTCTTGCTGTTTAAGGTTCTTTGGGATACTGAACAGGTTCTTTAAGTCTCCCTGTGCAACAACGTGACTATGTGGTTTTGATAGAAGCTGAGCCAACAAAGGGCCGGTCTAAAAAACGCAGGTTTATTGGTAAAAGCAGGAAGATTTGACTGCATACAGGTTTATTCTGTGCCTGCTGCTTGTGACTGTGTCTGTTGAGTCATTTGTACTTAAAGTGTGATGTTCTACTTTGTCTCTGCTGCTTCTAACCAGGACACTGCAGGTTGAGGATGATTTTGTCACTGGATTATTTGAAGAACCAATAGGTAAAAGGTTCTCCTATGGCATCACCGTGAAGAACCACTTTCGGTTCTAACTTGACCTGAACAAATCAAAGATCGACACGTTGACGGTGACTTGATGGCTCATTTACATTTGTAGTTACATTTGGCTTCATACTGAATTCACATCATATGGGAAAGACAATATATGTTCGGTTTTTGGTGATGGACTCTGATTTCTCTGATTTCCTAAATTCTGACGTCACTCACAAGGAAACATCTGTAGTGAAGTGCTGGAAAACAAATATTCATTTAAAAAACAACAACAAAGTGAAAGATTTTCATCACATTACACATAACTCTTAGTAACATGGCACAGCTACTTACTGGATTCTAGGTTTGTGGTTGGCAATGTGATGTTTGGTTTGCTGTAAAACATGAAGGCAAATGTTTCATCAGTAAGTGTGTGTGTGACAGCTGATCACACAACGTCTACAGGAAACGTCTTAACAGCTTTAGACACGTTTGAACATGTGAAAGCTTCCAAAGTTGTTGCTTTGAAGCGTCAAGTCGTTCTGTTATTGCAGCGTCTTCCTCTAACGGTGAATTCATAGAGATTTATCCCATCATGGTCTTACTGGCAGTGTGCGGTGCTGGTCTGGAGGACGGCCAAGGTCAGCGAGAGGCTGTGTGAAGCGACATGTCGCTCCGACGAATTTCTGTTTTCAGCTTTTCTGTTCCAATCAGAGTCCCGTCGGGTCCAGAGAACTGGAACTAAAGATGGAAGTGGAAGCTCTTCCCAAAACAACAACATGTGCAGCCATGCGTGTTCCTCCCCAGGCTACAGTCTGTCTGCATACACATGTACATGTTAGCCGTGTGCGGAGCGGACACGCAGGATGCTGAGGAAATGTCCCCCGGACTTTTGGCAAAATGCAAATCTGTCGGCCGCACTTTGTTCTAATGCAAGTCCACCAGCAACAGCTCCCTCTAGTGGCTGTCACTCATCATCACTCTGAAGCAGCCACACACAAGATGAGATGAGATGAGATGAGATAAGATAAGATAAGATAAGATAAGATAAGATAAGATAAGATAAGATAAGATTACACTTTATTGATCCACTTGGGGAAATTCAGGTGCCACAGCAGCAACTGGCCAACGAAGTCAAGTATGTTTCAAGTATGGCAATAGAAGAAATAGGTGCTAAAATAAGATAAAGGTAATGTACATAATATACAACAATAGAGACAGTGCAGTGCAGAAAGTGCAAATAATAAATGCAAATAAAAATGCAAATAATAAATGCAGAAATTCGGATAACGAATAAGTCTATGGATATGTTCCTATACATGCCAGAGAGCCAACTTCATGGTAAAAGGTTGCTCTAATGTTCAGCAAAAAGACAGCAGACAATTGATTATTACCTCAAATCAAGAAATGTATGATGACTTGCTGCATTTGGATTTATAGATTTATAGCTAGTCATGTTTTAAAATTGGTTAGCCTTGTCTACACTACAGTCACCAAGCTTTAACTTACCAGTCGTAGTGTGTATGCAGCAGATAGTCTTTTCAAATGCTAGACCAAATTCCAACATTTATTATTTGGCTCTTATTTTTTTCTGTACCGCCGGAAGAAAGAGCGAGCAGCAGCGGGACAGGCCCGTGATGCTCCTGCACAGGTGAGGAGGAAACAGATTCTGCCTGATCACCGGTTTGAATCCAGACAGGCGGGGAGACTCTGGACGGGGGAAAGTGAAAGATTGATGTTCTGCTTTAACCCTGAAGTGACTTCAAAGAAGCTGCTCAGTAGTCAGGAGGAGAGACTGTGGCTGCTGCCAGGAGGGAGCGTGAGCAGAAACCGATCAAGATCTAAATACAATCTGTTTTGACATATATTACTCAGGTAGTAGTAGTTTTATCGTAACTAAAAAAATGAATATAGCAAGCGCAGAGGCATTGGTAGAAGAGGACAGATGGTCTCTGTGTGCATCGTATCTGCAGGTAATCTGTTCATACGCCTGTCTGTATCCTGTCTTGTTTATTTACCGTCCGGCTGCTGTCCGCACTGCACAGCCCAGCTTCTCCCCGGAATAAAGGACATTTATTGAGATTTTGAAAATTGATAAGATAAGATAAAATGCACTTTATTGATCCCCTAGGGGAAATTTGTGTGTCACAGCTGCAATGTACAGCACAGTAGCAGAACAAAGTACAGGGAAGGTAATAAAAATAATGAAATAAGAATAGTGCAGAAAGGATATAGGCAATATACACAAACAATATAAACAATATAAATATAAAACGATTAAAAAGTGTCTCAGTGTCCAAAGTGAGTGGTGTTATCCAGTGTAGTAAATATAATAATAAATAAATAAAAATTGTTTTCAAATGTTTATTCTGTTACGAGGAGGATTTCTGTTTCTGTCCTCCATCATCACAGTCCTGTCTGTCTGTTTCTGATTCTTTACTCACTGAGGGCTTGATTTATTTTGTTAAATTAATAATCGAGTATGAGACATTTTCACATAAATAAATGTCTGTTTTCTCCTCTCTATATCGCCGACTGCTCTAACTCAACAGTGATCCAACCTATCTCCAGTTCATAAATCTTCTCCTCTGTCTGTTCTAAACAGCCGGTGTCTGGTCGCTCTTTCCTGGGAAAAATCCTCTGCCGCACAGGAAGTGATGCGTTTTTTTTACGTTTCCGGTTTGTTTGGAATCAACAGAAGAAGAAGAACTGGGTAGTTAGCATGAGCAGTGATAGCCACCATGACTGAACAGACAGAGAGAAGAGAAACTCAAACTGCAGCAACAGGAAATCCAAGCTCCGCCCACACTGTTTGATTGACAGGTGATCTGTGGGAAGAGCAGCAGAAACACCACAGTGAGGCTGAGGGACAAAGATGGAGACTAAAAAGAAAAACATCAGTATTCTTTGGTTTTCTTATGTTCTTATACTGTATAACTAGATGTCAGTCCTGTCTATGTCTTCCTAATGATTGTTCAGTCTGATTCAAACCAGTTTTTCTTCTTCATTTTCTTGGGTCACTTTTCATTGAACCTTTTAAGATTGATTAAAAACGCCAAATGATCAAAAATCCCATTAATATTTTCTATGGCCCGTTCTGCACCTTCTGTTTTTCTGAGGATGTGTTTTGACCAGGAGGCAGCAGAGACTTAATTGGATTTCTCCTGTGCATCAAGTCTAATATCAGCTGTATTGTTTGAGCGGACTGACTCGGTCTGTTATCTGTCTGTTGTTCTCAGCTTCAGTTCGATCTGATAAACGCTGTTTGCTGCTCCAAATCTGTTACAGCATAATCAACAGTGTTGCTGCCACGCTTCAAGGGTGAAGTAACTAATTACATTCACTCATGTTACTGTAATTGAGGAGCTTTTTTGAGTATTTCTTAAAGTCAGTAATTTAATTTTTACTTAAAGGTCCATATTCTCCACTCTCCAGAGTTTTATTTTGTGTCTTGAGGTCCATTCAAAGCTATGTGTGTGGTGTCATGAACCAAAAACACTCTCAATCCATTTCTCCACGTTCATTTTCCAGCATCTCTCTGAGCCTTACCAAGAACAGGCTGTTTCTGTCGCCGTGTCTTTAAGGCTCATTAATATTAACGACCCTCTGTTCCGATTGGCTAACCGTTTCAAGAGTGAAACGTGAGACGCCGCGGCCCGGCGGCTACAGGTAGGGAAAACTCTCCGGTAATAAACAGTGACGACCGCTCGACCGCTTTGAAAAAAACACTTTGTTAGTCTATTATTTCTTACAGAAATGATAATGAGCGAACCTTTGTGACGCCGCAAAGTTACGGAAGTCCAAACGGCTCGTTTAGAGGCTCGCTTTTCTAATATGGATTGTGTGGATTTAGTTTTGATGCTTTCACCATGTTTAGATAGACCATCCAACTCCTTTATCATCACAGAGGAGAGGGAGTCCTGCTTTACATGATGTGGGACCTTTAAATCCATCTCTCCTGCAGTTTTGTCCTTCAGTCCATTTTAAATCCCATCCATCACAGAACAGATTGTGTCTCTCCATCAGCAACAGAAACTGGATCGACGTAAACTGACAAACTATGGATCCATTCACAGTGAGAAGAGGAATCTGACTTTACTTTGTTTCTGCACTTTATTTTGTAATTTCCAGTTGTTCCTGTTTCCAGTTAAAAGAATCTAGTTTGAACCAGGGTTGCCAGGTCCGCGGTTTTCCCGCAGAATTGGGCTACTTTTGAAGTGTTGCCGCGGGTTGAATTTTTTGTCCGCTGGTTGGGCAGACCTATTTTGCATGCAAATTACATGAATAATATCTAGAAATAAAAATCCATATTTTAAATGAAATAATTTATTTATACCCAAATCCTACCAAACTGACTCCAGATCAGCACGTATACACACGCCAACACGCCACCCACACACACACACACACACACACACACACACACAGTCTATGACACACACACACAGCATGCAGATGCTGTAATGCTCTCCGCCGCCCGGCGCAGGCAGGCAGGGAGGAAGAGGTGAAAGGGAAGAGAAAGCGAAAAGACAAAGCAACAGGTTAGTTTGTGCGTCAGTGAATTGGTCTACACCAGCGATTCTCAACCTGGGGTCCGGGGGAGTTCCAGGGGGTCCCCAGAAAAATGGGGAATATTTTATTTTCACTATTATTTCATTGACTAGAAGTTAGCCCAATGAGAGGATGTATAATAATGACTATTCTGTTCAGTTTCACACTCTTCACTGTTAATCTGCCAATCTACAGTATAGACAGTTATGGAATAACTAAATCTTATCAGACGATCCCTGAGACTACAAAAAGGTTGAGAACCACTGGTCTACACCACAGAGCTATATTTTATTTATGATAATATACTGTATCTAATTACACAAGGCCATTTTAGGACCTAGGTGAAAGAACTGTTTAGGGAAAACTGCTTGTAATGCTGGCACACTAAACATTTATGGTGTTACTTTGTAGATATTACAATACATTTGGCAATGATAGCAATGCTGTTGGACTTTAAAAGCAGTGTATATGGTTTGGCAGAGGCATATTTTGAGTTCTTGTATTGGGCTGGTTTTATTGGCTGTTGGGCTGGTATTGGGCTGGTTTTATTGGCCATTGTGCTGGTTTTGTCACACAGAC
>NC_136007.1:6131336-6148836 GCF_048128805.1 Centroberyx gerrardi | reverse complement strand
ATACAATACAGCCACGATACGATGTGATCAATAAAAGTTCAAAGTCTGACTGTGCAGAATTCTGTTTATTTCTGAGACTCAAATATTTCTAGCGATGCCATTGGCTGCTAGAATGTAAACAACAATTTAAAAATGTCATTACAAAGTGACAATAATATAATTTGGATGGAGAGCTTGTGAAACTGTGATGGTCAAGAGTCTCATTAGTGATTACTACAGCAGAATAACATGGAGCTGATATCACCATTCATGTTCCTGACAGCAGAATAACATGGAGCTGATATCACCATTCATGTTCCTGACAGCAGAATAACATGGAGCTGATATCACCATTCATGTTCCTGACAGCAGAATAACATGGAGCTGATATCACCATTCATGTTCCTGACAACAACAGACGGACTAACAGGTTTTATATTGAGATATACTGAATTTATATACAAGATAAAAGCACTTTTTAAAACTGTGCTATACAGAAAGTTGTTTGTATTATTATCATTATTCTTATGATGATGATAATTATTATTATTGACATGTAATAATAATAACTTTATTTATATAGCACCTTTCAAGACAGAGTTTACAAAGTGCTTCGACAGTCAAACTAAAAGCAGAATTCTCAAAATGTATTTAAAAAGCAATGAAACCATAATAAAGAGGGATTAAATTCAGAGAGGAGGACAGCGGTGGAAAAGAGCAACATTCAAGTAAACAGTGGGATAACTGTAAGATGAAAACCAAAATAAACAGTAAGGATAAAATAAAATAAAAGTAAGATAAAATGAAGATAAAAAATGAAGATAAAAAGACCATAAAAAGATGATAAAAAAGACAATAAAAAGGAGATATTGCTAGTATCTGTTAACCATGCTACTGCAAGTGGGACTGAAGTATTTCTCGAATCATTTGCATGCAGCGACTCACAGAGGATCCTGACTCTGTACAGTTATAGTTTAGTATCTTCAGGGCCTTCAATATGAATTTTTAAAGCCCAACTGACTTTCGCCATCTAACAAATGGAGACTTCTGCTGCCGGTGTCTTCACAACCAAAACAGCGGCCGACCTTCTCTGGTTGTGTGAAACAAATGGATCAGTGTGACGGTTCCTCTGCTGCCCGCTCTGTGCAGCGGGCCGTCCCACAGAGAAAAAAAAAGCCACTGGGAAAATCCCTCATTAGCTATTCTTTTATTTCTTCCTCAGAGGCGTTTTTCAGAGCTGCGCCCTTCTAGTCACAAGTCACAATTCACAAACTTTCTGCTTAATTAGTTTAAGGAATCTTCCAGAGGTTTTTGTTGTATTTATCCACCCTAACGGACACCTGAGGGTGAAAAATAATGAACAAGATGAGTGTTACTGAAACCATAGACTCACACTTACTGATGCTGAAACAGTCAAACGCAATTTAGCAACTCAAGTCCCGCTCCTGCATCATCTGCCACATGATCCTGCTAGGAGCGAGTCAACCTATTGTCAGGCGCAGTGACCTCTGACCCTTGACCTCCTTAATATTGGTTGCTTGTGATGTTTTGATCTAGCAACTGGAGCTCATTCTATTGTTCTGCTGGTCGTGCATGAGAAGTGCTGGGTAAAGAAAAAAGAGCCAAGGAGAGAGAGAGCGAAATGGGAAAGGGGGATGTGACCCAGGTGGGAGGAGGAGGAGGTGAAGTTGTCAGGTTAGGACTGGAGGGCAAAGGTCAGTCCGCTGGTGTTGGGCTGCATGGATGGAAAATATGTGAATGATCGTGTTCAGAGGAGAGAGACCGATGAAAACAAAGCGAGCGTACAAGCCCAGGGGAACACGGGACAAGAGACTCGTCCAATCACAGGATCTCGCTCAGTCGCTCTATATAAATAAACAAGAGTCTCGCAACCTCGGGTGAGCAGGAAGGAACACGGGGGTTATCCAATCAGGATCCCCGGGGACCAGGAGGAACAGAGCGGGCGGAGCTGTGACGTCCGTTCCCTTTCTGTTGCTGCGGTTTGAGTTTCTCTTCTCTCTGCCTGTTCAGTCGTGGTGGCTGTCGCTGCTCACGCTAAACTACCCAGTTCTTCTTCTACTTATTGAATACAGGTTGGGTCACTGTTGAGTTAGAGCAATCTGACATTTATTTATCCGAAACTGTCGCAGATTATACAGTTTTAAATGTGAAAATCCTTAAATATGTACTGTATGATTGCAACTGAAAGCATAAGAGATGAGATTATGCATTCTGTATACAGCGCTACCATTCACACACACACACACACACACACAGGGAAAGTGAGTGAGAGAGTGTGTGAGTAAGAGAAACACACACACACACACACACACACAGAGGAGAAACAGCACACTCCCTGCCCAGTTGGAGGGAGGGGAATACACAATTTGTTGTGCTTAGTGCTGAGATGCTGAAATCAGCGAAACATTTTGCTTCATAACAGTCCTGCTCCCATTCCCGACTGCTTCCTCGGCACATTCAGACTACAGAGGCGGACGCAGGCGAGCGGCCAGGCGGCGGTAATTGGTTTGCTTCACCTGCTGAGACACACACAGGTGACAGGTAAACAAAAATGTCACGATAATGGGAAGTGCTTGCAAACAGGCCGGCCTCAGCGTCCAGCGGCACGCAGGCCGCTCCGCTCAGCCGCCGCCGCCCGCCGCCGCCTGCGGGCTCACGCTGCTCCTGACGACCTGCGCCTGAAACCTCCGGCGCTTTAGAGACGCTGCAGGAACATTCAGCTCTACACATCCCAAACCAGAACACAACAACCAGCCTGAATCAGCCAGTTCACTGCAAGTCCATCTTAACCAGTCATCTAGTCTCATATTCAGCCTTCAAATCTTATTCTTCTTAAACCAAGAGAAACATTCTGCAGTGAGGAGAGATAACTCCACTTGTCTCCACTGCAGCTTCACTTGTTTCAGGAGTTTTCTAGAACAGAGTGTCAGTCTGTTGAAACCAGTCAGAATAAGGCAGATCACTGCACTGCTGTCAAGAAAATGACTCTTGATTCTACTAAATTCTTCAAACAAGTTGATTTGCATTGGAAACAAGATAAATTATCCAAACCTCACTGGCAGATTTTTTCACTTATTTTAAGAAAATTACGCTTTTAGGACTCGGTAATAGACTAAATGACTTGTTAAGATGGAGATTGTTTGCAGTGTAGTTCTGATCAGCTGGCTTGCCTTAAGGCTCCGCTCACACCACAGGTATGGAAAGAGATTAGTGCCACAAAAGATTGTATTTGAATTGCATAAACTTGATAGTGAACGACTGATTTTATTTGAATCTACTGAATAAATAAATTCAAAACTTGTATTTGTAAGATAATTGTAAATTGAATGCAACGGCCTGACATTGAATATGATTATTGGATTTAACTTTTAACTATAATTTCAAATTTATTCTCCTAACCATAATCTGTTATTGTTCTTGCCCAAACTTACCTGCATATTACAAATTGCGAATGAACAGAATTTTCCATATATATATCACTAGGGGGAGCTGCTTATACATAGTTCAAATTTTGACAAAAAAAAATGTGCATAACATTTTGCAAGTATTGTGCAAAGGCAAGTGAACAGCACAGTGTTTTGGTGTCAGTCTTTAGTCATAATTTCAGCATCATGAAGAAAGTGTAAAAAAACGGGTGAATGTTTCCATTGATGAGAATGCATTTGTGACATTTGACAATGTATTTTTTAATGGTTTGAAATGATTTCTTTCTGCATGAGAAGAAAACATCTTCCAATTACAGTAATAAACATCGTAATAATAAACAATATTTCTAGAACTCTTCTCACTTTGTACAAAGTGCTTTACACAGATTAAAAAAACATCTTAAGACTCAACACAAGACAGTGAAAGAAATCCAAACGGCGAAAACCCTTTCTGCTCAAAACTGGATCTCGACTCTGAAGATCTGAGGTTTCTGCCCGACACTGGTGACATGTGAGCAGTTAACAAAGCCTCCTGATTGGCTCCTGGGGTCCGCACCAGTAGTTATGGGATTTTGATGCTGACCGAGTGGGAAGATGAAGACCACCGCCGGAGAAGAGAGACACCAGACTGTGATCTCGGCCTCGCTCTCACAGCTTTTGTTCAATTTTTCAGCAGAAACCATGAGACACAGCTGGAGGAGAAACATGAGGAAAAGTCTGTAGAGTCTGTTTCTGTTCCACTTTCAGTCCAATTCTTAGGCAAATATTATGTGTTTGATAGGTGGCAACAGAGAGAGAGAGAGACAACAAGAGAGAAAAAAGGAAGAAACGGCCCTTGAGTTTTACATGTGTGTGTGTGTGTGTGTGTGTGTGTGTGTGTGTGTTTTCTTTTCAGCTTCAACCTGCTTACAGATGCACAAGATGCTTTACATTATCAAACAAATATGGACACACAGAAGTATTTATTACAGTAGACACTACCAGTCGAGGTTGGACACACCACATATTTCTTTATTGTCACTATTTTAATAGCAAAGACATCAAAACTATGAAATAACACAAATGGAATTATGCAGCAACCAAAAAAAGTGTTAAACAAATCAAAACTATCTTATATTTTAGAGTCTTTGCCTTGATGGAAAGGCAAAGGCTTTGGAAAGAAATTCATACATAAGATCAACTTCACTATTTATATTTGTCTAAGAAACTTATTTCAATCATTTAAGCAGAAGACTTTAGATCAAAAAGATAATAAGAGAATGAAAAACACAGAACATTCAGTCAGGTGTCAGACTGGTGACTGGCAGAGGAGATCGTACTATATTACATACGAAAACTAATAAAAGTAAAGGAAAAGTAAATTCAAAATAAAAACAAGTCATGGTGAAAAAAACTAAAACTGAACTAAAACTATCTTGTCTACTTGTAACATAAAAACTACATGTGAAATATTTTTAGTTTTTGTCTTTTTGTTTATGTGCAGGGTGACTTTTGGGTGGTGAATTTTTGGAAATTTTAAAAAAATACTTAAAAGGTTGTTTGTATTATACTATACCTGTTGCACATATACAATATCTGTTCTCAACTTTTATATATATATATATCTACTGTATATGGATTGTGTATAGAATATGGAATGTGCATAATATGTGTGGGGGATGTGTTTGTTTCTGTATGTGTATGAATGCACATTTCTTGTGTGTGTGTGTGTGTGTGTGTGTGTTTGTGTGCGTGTGTGTGTGTGTGTGTGTGTGTGTGTGTGTGTGTGTGTGTTCAGCATGCATGCATACACCAAGCTAATATCAATTTTTTTTGACTCAAGTCGATGAGTTCATTGTGTTTATTATATGTGGGTCTAAAATTGTGTGTGTGTATGTGTGTGTGTGTGTGTGTGTGTGTGTGTGTGTGTGTGTGTGTGTGTGAGCACATGACCCAGCTTGCTAACAGCCTATCTGTCTGTACAGCATGTACTGCAGTGGTGAGATGAGCTGAAGATGAAGAAGATTTTCTAGTTGTCTTCACTCATTTTCCCATGTTCCAGTCACACACACACACACACACACACACACACACACACACACACACATGCACACACACACATACCGACACTGACTTATGCATAGGGGCGCATACATATACATACAAACAAACACAGCCATGCCACCACATACATAGACACACACACATAAACAATGACCTGATTATTGTTTGTGTGCGTTGACACGTGTGTGTGTGTGTGTGTGTGTGTGTGTGTGTGTGTGTGTGTGTTTGTGTGTGGGGGGCATCTGTCCTAACATTGGTGCCCAATTAACCCTGAAATCACATCCTGATTCATCCCCTCTCCCCAGAGAGAGGGAGGTGTGTGTGTGTATGTGTGTGTGTGTGTGTTTGGAGGGGAAGGGGGGGGTGGGGGCAAATGGGGATAGATAGAAAGAGAGAGAGGCAGGGGACATGAAGCGAGGGAGAGACCAAAAGAGAAATGAGAGACAGAAAGAGAGAAAAGGGCATGAGAGGTAAAAAGAGAGACAGATGGAGGTGGAGGGTGATGTGGCGAGGGGAGGATATAGTGAGGAGGAGGAGGAGGGGAGAGAGGGAAGAGGAAAGGAGAAAGGAAAAGGGAATAGAAGAGGGGAGGGCTTTCCTGATCTCTCTTTTTCTTTTTAAACACTTTAAAGGTTCACTAACAATGCAAACCTTCCAGACAAAGAGCAGATTGAGCTAAAGCCAGGCTGTGGTGAGAGCAGAGAGAGGTCAGAGGTCAAGCTGTCGGGTCTCCAGTTCAGCCTGATGCTGCCAGTGACAGAGAGAGAGAGAGAGAGAGAGAGAGAGAGAGAGAGAGAGAGAGGTTAGCGATTAGCTCATTCGTTAGGAGATGGCTGGAAGTCTCTTCATGCATTAGAGTCATGTTAGCTGTATCTAACCTGACGGAGGAATTCAGACGCACAAAAGCAAGACTGGAGCTGAAGCTGTGAGGTTAAAGGTCTCATATTCTCCACTGTCCAGTGTTTTATTTTGTGTCTTGAGGTCCATTCAAAGCTGTGTGTGTGGTGTCATGAACCAAAAACACTCTCAATCCATTCTGACACGTTCATTTTCCAGCATCTCTCTGAGCCTTACCAAGAACAGGCTGTTTCTGTCGCCGTGTCTTTAAGGCTCATTAATATTAACGACCCTCTGTTCCGATTGGCTAACCGTTTCAAGAGTGAAACGTGAGACGCCGCGGCCCGGCGGCTACAGGTAGGGAAAACTCTCCGGTAATAAACAATGACGACCGCTCGACCGCTTTGAAAAAAACACTTTGTTAGTCTATTATTTCTAACAGAAATGATAATGAGCGAACCTTTGTGACGCCACAAAGTTACGGAAGTCCAAACGGCTCGTTTAGAGGCTCGCTTTTCTAATATGGATTGTGTGGATTTAGTTTTGATACTTTCACCATGTTTAGATAGACCATCCAACTCCTTTATCATCACAGAGGCAAGGGGAGTCCTGCTTTACACCATGTGGACCTTTAAAGACACAACAGTAAGAAGTGAAGCGCAGATTCCTGCAACTATAGGAAATGAATGAATTTAGGAAGCACAATCGCCGCTTAGACAGGGAAACTGTGGGCCAACAGAGTCCTGGAGGCCTTGGTGTTGGCACAGATAAACCTGCATGGACCAAAGCAGCATCATAGAGAAAAGACACTGTCAGGAGGAGGAAGCAGCAAGGTGCACCAGAACAGTTTCTTACCCCACATGTCCTTCTCACAAACAGCAGCAGTCAGATTTGTCCTGTCAGGATAATAATAATAACTTTATTTATAGCACTTTGGATGAGAAGTTAGTCTCACTGGAAGACCGTACACCTGCAGCATAACATTATACAGATACTATGTATATAGACATATTTGGTATCTTTGGAAACCTTGGGATCTTGACTAGATTTTAGAATAAAGTTCTGTGAGGTTTGAACAAAGCTTGCCCAGCAAGACTTGATTGTAATGATGGACCCACCGGCGGGGTGGAAGAAGTCAACTCTAGGACCTTCAGTTCTGAGGTTCATCATTCAATATATCTAAAATCTAAAGGATCCAACCTGTAAAAGTATTAAAATTTTGTCAACCAAGGACTAAATTTACCTATCCTTCGAAAGTACCAGTTGATTTGACTGATTTTGCCTAATTTTCCAAACTTCATCCCTGTTGGGGACCTTGTTACTGTTCAGTAATGCCTCTAAATATCAGCTGCCTCTCAGCCTTCAAGGGATCTGACAACTCTTGCTTCCTCCTTTTTCCAACTACTGCTGCTATTACCACTACTACTAATAATAATAATGCATGCTGCTTTCAAAACGCTGTTGAAGGATAATTCCAGTGTGTCACCATTAATGCCTGTGAAGAGTCTAAACCCATCGCTGTATTTACCACAGCCAGAGGCTCCTGCTGTCTGTTCTGCAGGTTTCTCTTATCTCCCGGAAGTCACAGGCTCCCATTGTTTTAAAAAATCCATTAAAACCAGCTGCTGCATTGACGAACGTAATCCATCACTCTAAATGAGCTGACTGTGGTCATTTTTCCTGACGCAAAACAATCACTGCAGTCGTATCAAAAGTAGTTCCAGATCGCCGCTCGCCTGCGGCCAGACGCTGAACTTCCACGCTCACTTCAGTTGAGCTTTGCCTCTTCATCGCCACCAGAAGAACATAACAGTACGCCCTAATGGGAAAAAAATTAAAATAGTCCCCATTCAACGCGGTAATTAGCTGCGTACTAAAGTCACGTTAGGACAAATTACCAGAGTCGGCTCATAATCCATCTGTTTGGTAATGGATTTTTTTTAAAACAATGGGAGCCGATGACTTCCGGGAGGCAAACCTGCAGCAGAACAGACAGTAGGAGCTTCTGACTGCCGCAAATACAGCGGTGGGTTTAAACTTTTCATGGGCATTAAGAGTCATAAGAAAAAAATAAAATTACACTAGCGCTACCCTTTAAGTGCATCATAAAAACAGTAAATTAATAAGAAACATAACATAACATAAGGCAAGTAGTATGCCTGGTATGAATTAAAAGAGCGTTACATCAGAACAGTAATCTGATTACTATACTCCCATCCATTAACCCCCCCAACCCCCCCTCTGTGGAAGGGTTTTTATTATTACAGTACTGGGCTCCTAGGATCTGGTTGTTCAGGCAGATCAATGTCATCGAGCTATTAAAAACCTTTTAAGATGTGTCGTACTTGTCGATCCTCTGTGTATCGTCTGATTTGAACGGCCTCAGAGGAACTGGACTGTAATGTGGCGTCGGATGGGCAGGTGCCAGCATGACATCATCAGAGATCCACACATCACATGCTAGCAGGGTTACAGCTAACTGGTTTCATGCTACCTCTTTAACCCAGTTTGCATAGATATAAGACCGGCGTGACGTTTCAAATGGGCCACGCCTACAAAGGGCGGTACGAGTGCAAAACCCTATTCAATTTCTATGGGAAAAATAACAAATCAACATTTTCTGTGGTTGCTTTTTCTGTGTTCTAATAATTTATGTGAAATGTGCTGCATGGTGTTGTTAATTGCCCTTAACACAAAATGCTAACAAGCTAGCAAACTTCCGTTCAAGAGAGAAGTCATATTAGTATTTTGACACTTCAAGAAAGAAACATTTGTTTGATAAGTTTGATAATCGTGAAAAGGTAATTAGGCTACAAAATATTTACACCAGATACATTTCATATTAATTATTAGAACACAGACAAAGCAAACACAGAAAATGTTCCTAAGAGGCTCTGTTTTTTTTGTTTTGCTCATAGAAATTGTAATTTGTAGGCGTGGCCTTTTTTTTTTTTTTTGCCGTGTCATCACCATTCTTATCTATTAGCCTAATGGTCCAGCTGAACTACCATCTCTATACTGGTTAGCACTGTAGCAGGATCCAGCTAACTGGCTAGCCATGCTACCAGTCTCTCTTTGTCCCTGTTAGCATTGCCAGCTAACTAGCTGTATGTAGCCAGTTAGCTGGATCCTACTGTAATGCTAACATGTACAGTATGAAGAGAGAGTGTCCTCTGTTCATACCTGTTAGCATTAGAAAGTTATCAGTTAAGCCTGTTGTAAATGTGTAAATGTCAACATGGCTAACTTCATGATTGCAAAAACAGATTTGGATTCAGATTGGAGTTTAGGAACGTGAACTAATCCAAAGTTTCTGATTGGTGCTGGATAAAAAGTGTTCAAACTAATTTCAAAATAGATCCACACACAGAAATATGCTACACCAAAAGTTTACCTTTGAAAACTGTAAGAGCGTGAACGACATAGCAAAGAGAATGACTTTTTTGGCTATGCAGTATAGAAATGTAAATTTTCAAAACAAGAAAAAACAGCAGTTTATACATTCAAACTGTACTGAAATGATCAACTACTTGGTTTGAAAACATAATCATCAATATCTATAATCAATATTCATACGAATCAATATGTATAATAACATATAACAATTCCAAAATTGATAACATGTCATTCTGTACATCATTCAGCACCCAGGTAGTTCCTGTTTTTCTTGTTTCTTTGGACATTATGGGTTTAAGCTCTTGAGAGAATATGGGATGAATGGAAGTAATATATTTATAAATAAATGTATATATAATTTGAATATAATATACAATACATATGGCCCTCTGCAGACTGTTAACGTGAATTCAATGCACATTTAAACATTATGTACATTGTTTACATTCCATTTTATTGTTTTATTGTAGTCTTTTACTGTTTTTTTATTGCTTATTTGATATATTTCTGTATATATACTGCTTATACTTGTCTTTTTTCTCTATTGACTTCCATTACCTTTGCTGCTGCAGCAACCTAATTTCCCTGCAGGGATCAATAAAGTGTCATCTGATCTTATCTGATCTGATCTTATCTTATCTTATCTTATCTGAAGGAGAGAAACAGACAACTCAGATTGAGACAGAGAGATGGAGAAAAGGAGAAAGAAAGGCAGTCACAAAGAAAGAAAGAAAGAAAGAAAGAAAGAAAGAAAGAAAGAAAGAAAGAAAGGCCTTGGAGAGATAGGGAGAGTGAGATAATAAAAGAGAGAGACAAGCAGAGCGGGTTCTCCTGACGGTCATGAACAGCTTTAAATGAAGACAAGTGTCTGGAAGAGACACCAGGGACCAGTTTCACCCTGAGACACACACACTCACACTCACACACTCACACACACACACACACACACACACACACACACACACACATATATTTACTCTCTTGTACATACACACACAGGCTCCACACCTAATCTCTTCAAATACACACATACACACAACTGCTTTTATCCCTGTTGTCTCTGTTTACAGCTTTCCATCCATTAAACCAGCAGTGCTACTGAGTCTGTCTGATTGTCTGCTCCTCTGTTTTCAGGCTGCGAGGATTTATCTTCTCATGCCAAAAAAACTGCATAAAACCGGCTGTTGTCCTCCGCTGCTGTCAGAGTCTGCTGTTCCTGACATTCCTCACAGTGCGAGGGTGCCTCCTGACGACCTTCGTTTTCCTGCAGGGAAGGTTGGCTGAGCTGTTCAGCTTCACATTCACTTCCACATGTTCACACTGGGAGCTGACCAGTTCAACCAGTTACAACCACAGTCTTCTACTAGGTGTTAGGTGTGAAGCGCCTTGCTCAAGGGCTCCTCGACCATGGATAGAAGAAGAGAGAGTGTTGGTCATTAATTTTCCCCACCCGGGGTTTCCAGGCCAGTCCAGGATTCGAACCGACAGCATTCTGGGCACAAGTTTGGTTTTGACCTCTAAACTGCCAGATATCATCACTATCAGCCCCAGCATGTAAACACCATACTCCTGTTTTAGCTAGCAGCGCTAAACAGAGCCTCTTAGGAAGCTGTGGGCGGGGCTCCTGCTGTTGCTAGGAGACCATTGATAACCTGGTTGAACCATGGTGGTACTTTTTACTAGTAAATGTTGAAATATTTTTAATGGTTAAAGGTCCCATCTGGTGTAAAGCAGGACTCCCCTCTCCTCTGTGATGATAAAGGAGTTGGATGGTCTATCTAAACATGGTGAAAGTATCAAAACTAAATCCACACAATCCATATTAGAAAAGCGAGCCTCTAAACGAGCCGTTTGGACTTCCGTAACTTTGTGGCGTCACAAAGGTTCGCTCATTATCATTTCTGTAAGAAATAATAGACTAACAAAGTGTTTTTTTCAAAGCGGTCGAGCGGTCGTCATTGTTTATTACCGGAGAGTTTTCCCTACCTGTAGCCGCCGGGCCGCGGCGTCTCACGTTTCACTCTTGAAACGGTTAGCCAATCGGAACAGAGGGTCGTTAATATTAATGAGGCTTAAAGACACGGCGACAGAAACAGCCTGTTCTTGTCTGTTCTTCATTTGTTCTCGACGGTCAAGTCTCCGTCTGATGCTTCCTTGACTGGCGAGGAAACTTCTGGGATCTTAATCATTACATAAAATGCATCATGGAGGACACAAGAATGCATATTGGTAAGCAGGCACCGTCTCGAAGAAAGGTTCCTGGTGGAAACACGGCCTTAAAGAAAGGTTCCTGTTAGACCGCCAGCTGTACACACTCAGTTGTTGCAGATATTCAACATTTGTGACATCTTGTGTTTGCGTGTCATGCGTTGTAGGGATTCGGTGTTTGCTGAAGGACACTTCAGCAGACCGGATGCTTGCCGACACGGGGGCTTGAACCTGGATCTTCTGGTTGAGCGTCGGTCTCCCTGCTCGCAAGACCGTTCCTCAGAGGTGCTGAAAGTTTTACCGTGGAGAGTTTGGTTCCAGAACGAGGTCTACAGATTTGAAACTTACGATGACAAAATGACTGCTGGCACAAAAGCTAATCGAAAACACCTGATGGTACTTTTTAAAGGACTGTACACAACTTGAGTCCTTGGCTGACCAAATGATGACACTTTAGAGACTGGATTTTACAGACTGGGCAGAGAGGATTCTAAAATGAATATGTATTTTGTAAATGAACTCCCTTTGGTTGGGTGAAAAGGTTCTGAACAGTGTTTAGACCACAGGACAATAAGACTCTCCATCTTCACCAATACCAATGAAATTCTCCTTGTACTCACACAGTGCATTAGGACCTGCGGTATTACATGGCCGAGCACGATTCCTGTTTTTTTATTGTTTTTCATGTTAATATTTTATAATCAGCGGACCTCCCAGTAGCTCTCTAAATCTTTCAACATATCATACATAATTGATGACTGTGATTGTCAATAAAGCATAACATTTTTATGTGGATCAAAGCAGCCATGTGTTCACAGCAGAGCAGGGTAATTGGAATGATAGGGAGGTGATTGGCTGAACACACACACACACACACACACACACAATAGCATGGAAGCACGTGCAGGCACACACACTTGAATAATTAATGCCCGCCGCAATAATAAAAAAGGCATAGGGTTATTAACAGTAAAGTCAAGTTATCTACACACTTACAGGCACACAGGTGCACACACACACACACACACGTGTTCAAGGACAAACAGACTACATATACATACATACTGTACCTACACTTGAATATTTTATATCCACATTCATAAAAAAAAGTCAATAAACAGATTCACACACACATAGACTCACTGTACATATATACACACATCTATAATAATCTAATAGACACACACACATAAATACACTCATCCATAATGTTAAGCATGTAATAGTTACATGCCTAAATCTTCATGTCCTAAATCTTCCCATGCACAGATGTATGATTACAAACTCACACTCACAAGTGTTGGATACACACAGTACACACTACATATATACACACACACACACACTCCCGGCCGTGTCTGCTGTGCTCTGTGGACTGCGCTGCAGTGTGTACAGTATTTTGTGCGTTGTGTTTTCTCTGCATTATAGATGGCTGACAGTACTGGTATCATATATGAACTCACAACTTCAAACCCACAGATGCTTGTGTTTCTACTTCCATCATAGTTTACATGCTCCTCTACAGCGGTGGAGAGTGTTTTCTGACTCCAGGGTCCAGGAAACATTCCAGCACTGCTTGGATCTGCTTTGTTAATTAAAGAGTTGACTTATTAGAGGTGGGACTGTGATCTTTCATCTTATAACAGCGATTAAGCTCCCTATCTACCTCATCTCTTCTGTCTAAAGGTTCATATTCTCAACTTCCCAGTGTTTTATTTTGTGTCTTGAGGTCCATTCAAAGCTGTGTGTGGTGTCATGAACCAAAAACACTCTCAATCCATTTCTCCACGTTCATTTTCCAGCATCTCTCTGAGCCTTACCAAGAACAGGCCGTTTCTGTCGCCGTGTCTTTAAGGCTCATTAATATTAATGACCCTCTGTTCTGATTGGCTAACCGTTTCAAGAGTGAAACGTGAGACGCCGCGGCCCGGCGGCTACAGGTAGGGAAAACTCTCCGGTAATAAACAATGACGACCGCTCGACCGCTTTGAAAAAAAAAAAACACTTTGTTAGTCTATTATTTCTTACAAAAATGCTAATGAGCGAACCTTTGTGATGCCACAAAGTTACGGAAGTCCAAACGGCTCGTTTAGAGGCTCGCTTTTCTAATATGGATTGTGTGGATTTAGTTTTGATACTTTCACCATGTTTAGATAGACCATCCAACTCCTTTATCATCACAGAGGCAAGGGGAGTCCTGTTTACACCATATGGGACTTTTAAATGGTACAGCGCAAGTTCCTGTTTTAATTTCCTCATCTGCTCTTCATCTCCATCTCCTTTGTGATTGGTTTGGATTTAATAAGGGAAATCATTAAGGGTGTAACGAAGGCGCACTTCGTTACTAATCCTTTGCACTATTTGCACATTTGTATTGTACACTTTGATTTATTAAATGGTTTGCACAGCATAGTTTGCACAGTAATATTTGCACAGCATTAATAATTGCAAACAGAGTCATGATTTAAAGTATTTTATTGAATATATATTTTACTAAACATTTTAAGTTTGTTTGTGTGAGTTATTTTATCTTGTCCTGCTGGAGCAGTTACTCAGCATGGGTAAGGATTGAAGCTCCACCTGAAGGAAACAAACAAATGTTCAGTACTTAACCTGACATGGAATGGGTTTTCATTGGTTGGTTGAATGTCATGATTTGGTATGGGCAAGTGCAATATTTCTAAGTGCAATACCTTAAGTGCAATATATATTTCTAAGTGCAATACTACAGTGGTGCAATGTAAGGGTTTTAATTGTTGGTTCATGCAATCACTTACCTGTGCTGTCTTGTCTGTGTTCCAGGGTGTTCGGGCAAAAGAGTTCCCCGGGGTGTCCGAGCACCTATATATAGTTCCAGGAGGGACCATGCGATGGGCTAGCAGAGGGGTGTATTGTGTGTGGGTGTTTGAACTCAAATATATATTGTTTGTATGTTGCAGTATTTATTGTTTGAGAGCAACATCTATTTAACTGTATGTATCTGATAGATATGTAGAATGGTAGGTTAAAGGGGGCAGTATATTGTATTGTTGAATGCTATTGTTCAAGTGACCCCTATAGTTGGTAGCATCCAGGTTGATTACCTGAAGCAGGGTATAAAAGGCTGCCAGTGTTCGTCTGACTCTGTTATTGGTAGGACCCTGGAGAGCTGCTCATAGCCATGCTCTCACTTTTGCAAATTGGTTTGTCTTGTTATGTCATTTTTGTGGGTGAATAAACACCTTTGGTTGCA
Source organism: Centroberyx gerrardi (assembly GCF_048128805.1). Lineage (NCBI taxonomy): Eukaryota > Metazoa > Chordata > Actinopteri > Beryciformes > Berycidae > Centroberyx > Centroberyx gerrardi. Next base: position 6,133,695 of record NC_136007.1, on the reverse strand, counting down.
CCGTACCACCGCCTCTTTTGCTGTGAATCCAGCCGCTAATCGGGTCAAGCCTAACAAAGGGATAATGGCTTTTACCTGGATTCACCTCATCAGTGTGCTTCATGAAAAGAGGAAGTGTCCCTAACATTTAGTTCATTCAGCGTGTTTCATTCTTCCACTGTGCTGAGCTCCCCACCTTCAGTACACACAGTTATGCAACACTTCACTATAACATACAGAGAGAAATTGTCCTCGATGGACAAATGGGGTCCTGTGGTCCGCTGTGGGTTAAGGGGATCATATTTTTGGGAGTATAAATCCGGCGTCACGTGTGGTTCATGGAATACAGATGGCGGTGCACAAGTTGGTAATTGTGTGAAACACCATATGTCAATCCAGACGGGACCAGAATGACCCCAGGATGTCAGAGTTCACTCATACAGTGGGCAGGTCATTTAAGAGGGAATTTTTACCAGAGTAATAACTGATAATTAATCAGTGATTTCCTCTGTCTCAGAGTCTCTGGGAGTACAGTCTATCTGGGAGTATTGTCTACTTAAAGCTTCTCTACCGTTCCTTTAGAGAGAGTCTTCCTGTTGGGAGTCAAATGGTGTTCAGTCTCTGTGCCGTGTGTCAGTCTGGTGCCATCATGTCAGGCCAATGACATTTATTGTGTTTTTATTTTGTGAGTCCAGTCTCTGGCTGTTAGGCTTTCTGCTGCAAGTCCTGAGATAAATCCTGGTCTGCTCCTGATCTCTTATTGTGTGAACAGGTGGAACTGTATGAATGTGAAGCAAAGCTCTTCTCTGGACAAACAAGTTAACTGTATTAGTCTTAGTGATGAATGTTTTTTTTTGTTTCTGGTTAAATAATGCATTGGACTGAGTAGTTTTACATAGCGCATGCTGCGATGTAGAAAGGTGCCTCCTCTGCTTCAGAGGTGTGAAAGTGTTGTTGACGTTTGGCTCTGAGTCTCCTCACTGCTCTCTGCAGAAGTTTAAAGTAGGCCAGTTAAAAGGCAGAACAAAGCGCGCAGAACGCCTGGGTAACTTCCCCTTTAAAAATACATGAGACAGCGCCCTTCGCTCCCCACGTATCAAACATTAAGCAGCAGAGAAAAAGATGTTTAACACACACACACACACACATATAAGCACACACACACACACACACACACAGAGATACACATTTACACACAATGGTAAACACATACATCAAACATACAAATAGACATGAGCAGGGAAGACAACACATGTACACACACACACACACACACACACAGTGACTCAAACATACACACAGATACACACACGCTGATGATATACACACACTCATGCACATACAAAGCAAAACACACATAGACACACATTCACACATACAAAAAACATGGATACACATACACTGATATATGTATGCAACGTCCCACACAAAGAGGCATAATCATAATCACACACACACACACACACACACACACACACATAAACACACACACACGCACACACACACAGTGGGTGACTCGTGTCCAGGCTTTCTAGTCTCTAGTCATCAACCCCTACTGGCCCTCAGCTCCTTAATGGTCTCTAACGAGCCTTAACGAGCTCTTGCGGCTGGTTGGACGGTCACGTTCTCTCCATGGTAACTGACGATGTCTCCTAGCTACCGGGTTCCACAACCATCCGACATCATCAGCTTTTCTTAGTGGGAGCGAATACCGAAACAGAGACAACGACTCTTTCTCCCGTCTGAGGCCACAGCCGGGAGAAACGGATTAGAGTAATCAGATTACAGTAATGAGAACTGAGATTCCATGATCACAAAGTTTTTGGCGGAAAACGGCATCATTGAAAATGCGTTACACTGGAAACAACTAGGAAGTGAAGTCGCGGAACCTAGCACAAAATGACCTAAAATACCTTTCACAGCTTCTAGATGTCACTGAAGGTTAAACCTTTATTCTGTTTTCTCTTGCTTTTCATCAGTAGAGCCATCAAATCAAAATTACAATAGTTTCCATAACACAGAGAGTACAGTCTTATAGCTGATAGAAATGTTATTACAGTGCTTTTTGTCATTTTCCTCTTTGTTAGCTTACCTTAATGCTTGCAGTGTTTGTTTTGGAGCTGAATTAAAGCACGTTTTATTGGGAGTTAAGCAGTTGATGTGTGATGTAACTTACTTCATACATACTCAACTTCTTCTATTTTAACTATGGCAAGAGTTCAGATTGGTTAAATTATTACACTTTGATTAATATGCTTTATAAGGCATGGCTTTAGCAATTTTAAATATAACTTAGGGGTTAAAGAAATTGTACATTTCCATACTACTGCCACATGCTCAGTTGAATTTAAGGTTTAGATGTTATTACAATAAAATCAGT
>NC_136007.1:6126336-6128836 GCF_048128805.1 Centroberyx gerrardi | reverse complement strand
TCTACAAGCCGACTTGAAGAGCAGTGAAGACACCTGAAGGAAAACCTAATTAACAAAATCCCAAACCGTCCTGGAATGAGAATTTTATGTATTACTGTAAAACACATGCATCATAAGATATCTGCCTAGATAATTATACAGTGGAATGCACTTCCTTCTGCTTCCTTTTGCCCTCAGACAAAGATCAGCGGTCAGCTCAGCTTCATGAATCTGATGAAGTCTTCTGTTGGCGCTCCAGAATCAAACCGACTTCAGAGCAGATGTTTCTTAAAACCAGGAGTTGTAGAATTTCCTAAACCGATAGAGGAGCATGAAATCCTTCAACTGAAGTTAAAACATGAAAATCTCCAGGATTGGAGTTTCACGTAACAACAGCGATATCTCACTGTATTCAGACCAGCAGGGACAATTAATTGAAGTGTTCCCCCAATTAACGAGCTATTATCCTCTCTAACAATGGTGGATTCTTTTGCTGGGAGCAGCCAGGACACCAGACAGACAGAGATGAGACTAATTATGTATTATCTTCATTGTCCTTCATGTTGTTTTATTATAAAGCCTTTAGCTAGCTTAAACAGCCTGGGTGCTGAAGTCTTGCCTGGCAGCATGTGAGCGTTCACAGCTTCATCACGGAGACTCTCATACTGGAATAAAGCTGCAGGGAAACTCAACCACTGCACTGGACTTGATAGAGCCAATAATACACTTTAGGATTTGATTGTCTAGCCCAAGGCATGATAAGCAATACAAAACAGCATCAGGGGAGCATTCAGGAACAACATGCCTTTAATCCTCGGAGGTTAACGCCCACGTTACCAAATGACGCACCTTGATGACATCGACCGAACTTTAACTCCCGACCACACAGAGACAAGAGACTTGTAGCATCACACCGGTGTTTTTCGTTGATAGACCAAGTAGAAGCGGAGATGCGTTTTAAGGTAAATCTTTGTCGTTATTTGTTGAAATCTAGAATCTGCAGACTAAGTTCCTCCTCCTCTCCAAACTACAACCTCCTCCTCCTCCTCCTCCTCTCCAAACTACAACCTCCTCCTCCTCCTCCTCCTCTCCAAACTACAACCTCCTCCTCCTCCTCCTCCTCTCCAAACTACAACCCTCCTCCTCCTCCTCCTCCTCTCCAAACTACAACCTCCTCCTCCTCCTCTCCAAACTACAACCTCCTCCTCCTCCTCCACCTCTCCAAACTACAACCCTCCTCCTCCTCCTCTCCAAACTACAACCCTCCTCCTCCTCCTCCTCCTCCACCTCTCCAAACTACAACCCTCCTCCTCCTCCTCCACCTCTCCAAACTACAACCCTCCTCCTCCTCCTCCTCCTCCTCTCCAAACTACAACCCTCCTCCTCCTCCTCCACCTCTCCAAACTACAACCCTCCTCCTCCTCCTCCTCCTCCTCTCCAAACTACAACCCTCCTCCTCCTCCTCCTCCTCTCCAAACTACAACCTCCTCCTCCTCCTCCACCTCTCCAAACTACAACCCTCCTCCTCCTCCTCCTCCTCCACCTCTCCAAACTACAACCCTCCTCCTCCTCCACCTCTCCAAACTACAACCCTCCTCCTCCTCCTCTCCAAACTACAACCTCCTCCTCCTCCTCCACCTCTCCAAACTACAACCCTCCTCCTCCTCCTCTCCAAACTACAACCTCCTCCTCCTCCTCCTCCTCTCCAAACTACAACCTCCTCCTCCTCCTCTCCAAACTACAACCTCCTCCTCCTCCTCCTCCTCTCCAAACTACAACCCTCCTCCTCCTCCTCCTCCTCTCCAAACTACAACCTCCTCCTCCTCCTCTCCAAACTACAACCTCCTCCTCCTCCTCCACCTCTCCAAACTACAACCCTCCTCCTCCTCCTCTCCAAACTACAACCCTCCTCCTCCTCCTCCTCCACCTCTCCAAACTACAACCCTCCTCCTCCTCCTCCACCTCTCCAAACTACAACCCTCCTCCTCCTCCTCCTCCTCCTCTCCAAACTACAACCCTCCTCCTCCTCCTCCACCTCTCCAAACTACAACCCTCCTCCTCCTCCTCCTCCTCCTCTCCAAACTACAACCCTCCTCCTCCTCCTCCTCCTCTCCAAACTACAACCTCCTCCTCCTCCTCCACCTCTCCAAACTACAACCCTCCTCCTCCTCCTCCTCCTCCACCTCTCCAAACTACAACCCTCCTCCTCCTCCACCTCTCCAAACTACAACCCTCCTCCTCCTCCTCTCCAAACTACAACCTCCTCCTCCTCCTCCACCTCTCCAAACTACAACCCTCCTCCTCCTCCTATCCAAACTACAACCCTCCTCCTCCTCCTCCTCCTCCTCCACCTCTCCAAACTACAACCTCCTCCTCCACATCTCCTCCCTCTGCTTCCATCAGACAGAACTTTCTTTCTTTCTTTCTTTCTTTCTTTTGTCCTTTCTTTCTTTTGTCCTTTCTTTTGTCCTTTCTTTCATCCTTCTGTCCTTTCTTTCAAACTTTCTTTCTTTCTTTCTCT
>NC_136007.1:6093999-6123636 GCF_048128805.1 Centroberyx gerrardi | reverse complement strand
GTTTGACTCTTTTATTCGTATCTCTTCCTATCCGTCTCTCAGTTTTACAGACAGCAGCCGTTATGCGTACGACTTTGAAACCTACACTTTGTCAACAGTGGGGTCTAAATGTTTAAATTTGCTTCATTTACATGGTAGATGGAGAAGCAGATGGTGACAGAGTCAAACTCAGCCGGTAAATTAAAAAATACGCTGAAGTGATCCTGGGTGTTGTGGAGAGATGAGCAGAGCTGCAGAAGATCCAAATCAAAGACTGCAGCGATCGACGTCTCATCACATGGATCTGTCATCACACAGTCGGCACAGAAATCTGATTGGCTGCTGACGGTCAACGATCGGCAAAAGTTCAGCTTTGGTCAACTTTTCTCGGCCAACAAGCTGGTTGCCGAGCAGCTGAGTGTCAGACAGGCCACATCCACACTAATACGTTTTAGTTTTAAAACGAAAACGATCTCCGTCCACACGAGCGTTTCAGAAATAATCTCCGTCCATACTAACACGCCCGAAAACGCATATCACATGACCATTCACGTACACTGGGCACGCGCGTGCCGGTGTAAACAGGAAGCAGATTGTCTACTCTGCGGTTGGTTGCTTAGTTGCAGAAAATACTACGGAGGAAGAACAGCGACGGCGAAAAGTACGACCAGAGATTTCTTTGCTTGGACCGACGACGAGGTGGAACTGTGACTGAAAGTAACACACGAGTATAAGGCGGTCGAGGCGGACGTCGTGACTGATAAGACCCAACCAGAAAGCGAACGTGGGCGTCTGCGTCATCGTTTTCAAAAGTCTCCGTTTCCGCCCGTCCAGACTAAAACGCAATCCCGGAGTTTTCTAAAACGGGGTCAGCGGCGTTTTCAAAAGTCTCCGTTTTAGGGGTCCGAAAACGCCGGAGTAGTGCGGACGCTAGGCGTAAACATAGCAAAAGTTATGCGTGTTAAAACGAAAACGTGTTAGTGTGGATGTGGCCTGAGGCTCAGAGAGGACAGACTTCAGGTGCTGGTCTGAACTCTGTGAGGTTCCAGGTGAATCTGCACCAGGCTGCTGAGAGCGAAGAGGCATTTTGAGAAACATTTCACTGATAGTATGGCAGGTTATTGACCCATATTCGGAACAAAAGTCATCATTTACTTAAAGCTACACTAAGTGATTTTTTCTGACCACTAGAGGGCGACAGAAACTGCAACACATTTGTAAACACACAGCAAAACTACTGGGCGACGGAAGCCCTTAAGGACAAACCGTACATAAATGGCTAAACTAACCGCACCTACGGAGAAATATCTCCGGTTACCAGTCTCACTTTGCCAGATTTTTCTCCCGCTCAAGGTCACATGACCCACAATGACAAGTGAAGAGGCAGGTAGCAAGGTCACTAGTTGAAAACGTTTACTCGCACGCTTCATCGATTCACCATTACCAGAATTTTTTCAGGGGGGGGGGAGGGGGAGAGAGAGGAGAGGAGCTAGCTCCTTTAAAAAAATGAAAAGCTACGACTCGAGCCGAATGTGACAACAAGCTGTAGGAAAGAGGAGAAAACAACAACAAGCTGCTGTGTGGCTGTTTGTTTACATCATCACGTCTCACACCGTGTCTTACAGCTCGTTAGCTTCAGGACTGGTTACAGGGTCTGATCGCTTATTGCAGGTTTAATGATGAATGGTTAATGGTTCATAAAAACAAATTATTATATTATTTATACTTTATATTCCATAATGTGTGGTGAAATCATTGAATATAAAGTAATATGATTATTTTTATTGTAAAGTTATTACAAAGAGAGGGCTGAAGAGTGAAGTGTGAAACATCTGAATGAGGAGAGGGCGAGAGAGAGAGAGAGAGGGAGAGAGAGAGAGAGAGAGAGAGAGAGAGAGAGAGAGAGAGAGAGAGGGAGAGAGAGAGAGACAGAGAGAGAGAGAGAGCGGGAGAGAGAGAGACTACATGGCGTCATCTTGTCGTGGGTTTTGGCGTCCTTTAGCTCTGCAGTTTAACTCTGAGTGCGTGTGTGTGTGTGTGTGTGTGTGTGTGTGTGTGTGTGTGTGTGCACACACGTGTGTGTGTGTGTGTGTATGTATGTGTGTGCGTGCGCGTGGCCACTCTTCGTCATCTTTGATGCTTGTTGCCATGGTGACAGCTCTCGTTGCTGGAGTGAAATCCCGAATTTCTCCCAGCTCAACACTTTCTGTAACCTAGAGGGAGAGAGAGAGAAGAGGAGTGGTGGAGGTTATAATAACCTCTCTCTCTCTCTCTTTCTCTTTCTCTCTCTCCTCTCCCTCTCATCTCCCTCTCTCTCTCTCTCTCTCTTTCTCTCTCTCTCTCTCTCGCTCTCTCTCTCCCTCTCCTCTCTCTTTCCCTCTCTTTCTCTCTCTCTCTCTCTTGCTCTCTCTCTCCCTCTCCTCTCTCTCTCCCTCTCTTTCTCTATCTCTCTCTCTCCCTCTCCTTCTCCTCCCCCCCTCTCTCTCTCTCTCTCTCTCTCCCTCCCTCTCCCTCCCTTATCTCTTTCTCTCTCTCTTTCTCTCTCTCTCTCCTCTCCCTCTCCTCTCCCTCTCTCTCTCTTTCTCTTTCTCTCTCTCTCTCTCTCTCTCTCTCTCCATCTCCTCTCTTTCTCTCTCTCTCTCTCTCTATCCCTCTCTCTCTCTCTCTCCCTCTCCTCTCCCTCTCTCTCCTCTCCCTCTCCTCTCCCTCTCTCTCTCCTCTCCCTCTCTCTCTCTCTCTCTCTCTCTCTCTCTCTGTACCATGTATGTTTGTACCATGTCTCTCCTGCCTTAACGTGACATGACAGTGTGTCTAAACATGTTACTGTGTGACACGCCTGCTGTCTGCTCAGGTGTGTCTGTGAGTCTCAGGTGTGAAACATGGAAACACCAAACAGCAGAACATCATGTGGAAACTGTTTACTGGGTTTCTCTGTTTCAATCATTTGTCGACTCTGGGATTTGAACCCGGGACTTTGCGTGAAAGTCTGCTGCCAGAGGCCTGTATGTAAAGCTGGAATTAAACCAGCTTCATAACAGACAGAAAACGGATAGAGGACAGAGGGATGAGAGGGATAGATGGGTGTTTGGGTGATAAATGCACGGAGATAGAAAGGATGTGAAAGCAGGTTCATTTACAGTAAGAAATCTTGACATTTTATAAGAATAACCTTCCATTTTACTCTTACAGCAGTGAAGCTACACATTAGTCCTGTGATTTGGTGTGAGAATGGCTGGATTTAAAGTCATACTGCCAGAATCCGGTAGTGACAACCGAGTTTATGAATGAGAGTGAATTTGCATCTGTCCGGTCACACTGGAGCAGAGTGGAGTGACATTACCGGACTGTGTCTGTACGGGTAGCAGGAGTCACTCCGCTGCTCCGATCTCGCGATGGCTGTAAAGGATGTCTGTAACCATAGTAACGTTTATATCAGCGTACCATCAGCTGTATTTTCAGTTTACTTGACACCAATAACACCAGTAACCAGGCCCGAGACCTCAGAACAGGAGGAACAACCTCAATGTTGAGGAAACAGACTGGATAGAAAGTTTGAGAATGTCTCACAGCACTTAACCTCCGTCTCTTTCAAATGAACGGTGATGATGTTGCGTAACGTAACGAGCGTTGCGCCTGACGTCGCCTAACGACCGGCTGTCCTGTCCGGTTCTGGTTCTGGTTCACACTACTGGACTAACCGAATCCACTCTCAAATTCAGTGTCAATACCTGAATGTTCAGGCAGTGAGTTCAGTTGTAGAATGCAGTTCTCTCTTTCCTTAATAACCGAACTGTGTGTGAACGTAACAGGATTTAGATCCAATGAGGAGTGATGACTGTATTTAGCTGCAGTGTGGACGCAGCCAATATGTAATATTTTCATATAAATAAACTTTTTCTCTTCGTCAACTGCTCTAACACAACAGTGATCCAACATATCTCCAGTTCATAAATCTTCTCCTCTGTCTGTTCTAAACAGCCGGAGTCTGGTCGCTCTTTCCTGCCGCACAGGAAGTGATGCGTTTTACGTTTCCGGTTTGTTTGGAACCAACAGAAGAAGAAGAAGAACTGGGTAGTTAGCATGAGCAGCGACAGCCACCATGGCTGAACAGACAGAGAGAAGAGAGAAACTCAAACTGCAGCAACCGGAAAAAATCCAAAGACGGAGACAAAATAAAAACAAAAAGCAGGAACTTGAGGATTTCCACTTTAATGAGGCGCAGGAAGCTGCTGTGGAGTGAAGAGGGAACAGAAACACTGAACAGAAACACTGAAGACATCATGTGGGACACAGACTGTATATACAAGCTAATCTAATTAGACACAAAAAGGTGAGTAGGAGCCGGCTGCTGTACGGAGCGGCGGAGGCGGCTTATTGGATGACAGATATAGATCCTCAGGCCGCTATTCAGTGCTGGACAAAAACTATGGATCTCTGCTTCAAACTGCACAATAACTTAATTTCCATAGAATGGTTCTCTGTTCTATAGGAGCCCGATTGATTATTACTGTGGAGAAAAATATCCAGTTATTATCTCCTCTCTTTCCTCTCTTTTTCTCTCTCTCCGTCTTTCTGTTGAGCAGAAATGATGCTGCGGTGGATAGATAGACAGATAGATAGATAGATAGACAGATAGATAGACAGATAGATAGATAGATAGATAGATAGATAGATAGATAGATAGATAGATATTTAAACAATGCATAAACAGCTGTAAATATCAAAAATATGCACCAGAAAAGTACAAGACAAAGCTTTATTTTTGTCATTTTCCGCCTCATTACCGCCTCATTTTAGTCTGACATCTGTAACCATGAAGAATGGAATGACGGAAGAAAAGAAGAATGGATAGGAATGGTAGATGGAAAGGCGGAAGGATGGAGATGAGGATAGGAAGATAAATGGCGGATAGATGGATGGAAGGAAAGAATGAAGGCTGGAAGGAAGGAAGGAAGGAAGGAAGGAAGGAAGGAAGGAAGGTGGAGACGAAGGACGGAAGGATGGATGGAAATCCTGTTAATTTAATAAACTGTTGTGCTGCTGTATGCAGATTGTTTTCTAAAAAGAAGTGTGTGTGTGTGTGTGTGTGTGTGTGTGTGTGTGTGGATACATGCACAGATTCAGCCCATTAGTGTGTGATTTGTTGCTGACTTCAGGATTAAAAATTTCCCTCTCCTCTCCTCTGCTGTATTAATATTAAATACTCCTACATTGCACTGCTGGATGCCAGCTTACTGTCTGCCCACCACACACACAGACACACACACACACACACACACACACACACCTCCCCACAGCAGTATGGAGATATAACCTCAAAGCATTTCTCCCTTCCATGAGACATAACAACAGTATTCCTCTCCTAAGCATGTTAGTGTGTGTGTGTGTGTGTGTGTGTGTGTGCGTGTGTTTGTGTGTGTCTGTGTGTGTGTGTGTGTGTTTACAGCCAGTGTGGTGTAACACTGCGAACATCCAGTCTGGTGGCAGCATGTCTTTTTCTCCAGCAGCTTCCTCCAGCTCCTCCTGAGGCATGCTGGGAGATGTAGTCCCTCCAGTGTGTCCAGAAAGCGGACAGAATTATTGCTGATAGATGTGTGTGTGTTGGTTCATTCTGAGTGTCAACATGGCGGCGAGGCAGAAGAACAGGAAGCTTTGCTCATAACGGAGATAGAAAACAGTAGAAACAGAAACAGACTCTACAGTATGAATTCAATAAGAAACTGATCTGAAAATCTCCAGTCATCCCAACGCTCCACCAGGCTTTCTCTGTTTTATCTTTGTTTCAGTCGGACCGTCGTCTAGGAACGCCTCTGATTGGCTGAACGGACGCTGATGAATATATGAACTGTTATTTGCGCAGCACGTTTTAAAAGTGGAGGAATTCACTAAAGAATGACTGAAATTCTTCCAATCAGGGTCCAGTTTGCAGGATTTGAACAGAAAGCCTCGACAAATTTACCTCATTTGAAATAGAGGAGCCGCTGCTGTCGGCCAATCAGAGTCCAGTATTGTGACGACTTGGCCTTCAAATTCATCCAGTAAAAACCCTTTAGCTCAGGCTATAAATGTTATGATATGTGACATCAGACTATTTTCGTTTAAATGTTCTATGTCTATCTGTCCCTATTCAAATAAACATTGAAAATGAAAAAAGAAAACACTAAACTACATTTATTTGAAACACACCAGAGCCACAAACTCATGAAACTAAATAATGACACCTTTAAAACATCTACGGAAATCTTTAAAACGCCTGAAGACTTTCAAAATAAAAGTCTGTAATGCGTACAGACGTTAGAGAAGCAGCAGATGAATAATGCCACATATGCATGAATCCTACGATGCAAATAACGTTTTTTGTTTTTTTTGTACATTTGAAGCTATGCTTATTCGGAGCGTTAATTCCTCCTCCGAGCTTTTTATCCGGAGCTTTTCCTCGCAAGAGAAGAAGAAGAAGACGGCCGGGACGGAGAGTTTCACCGCTTCATTAGGAGGAGGGAAGAGAGAGAAATCTGGTTAGAGCTGGAGGAGGAAAAAGGGGAAGAGGAGGAAGAGGAGGAGGAAGAGGAGGAGGAGGAAGACTCTGCTATAATGAGATCAAGTGAGTGAAGGCGGCTGCAGACAGAATGTATCTGCATCATCACCTCATCGCCTTGTCCAGGGAAACAGAAACAGAAAAGACTGGAGGCCAACAAGCTCAGAGGAGAGGAAGTGGAGAGGAGGGAAGGAAAGGAGGTATAGGAGGGGGTAGGGAAGGAGGAGAGAAGATGGTAGAGGAGAGGAGAGAAAGGGTGTTTAAGGGAGGAAAGGAGATGAGAGGAAAGGGAAGGAGGGCAAAGGATACGAGAAGAGAGAAAAGGAAAGGAAAGGAGAGGAGAGGAGGGTAAAGGAGGCTGTAAATATCTGTTTAGCTCCTTAATGCCTCATTCAATTCATCTTAATCTCTTTTTTACGCTCCCTCTCTTTCCTCTCCTTTACCCTGCTTTCCATTCCTTTTCTTCCCCCCCTCTCCTTCTTTCCTTTCATTTCATTTTTGTTACTCTACACTCATTTCCTTTCCTTTGCCATTCTGTCCTTTCCCTTTCTTTCCCTTATTTTCCTGTCCTCTCCTCCTTCCCTTTCCTTTCCTTTCCCTTCCTTTTCTTTCCTCTAAACTCTTTTCCTTTCCTTTCCTTTCTTTTCCTTTCCCATTCTTTCCTTTCTCTTCATTTGGTTTCCCTTCTCTTCCTTTCCTGTCCCCTGCTTTCCTTGCCTTTCGTGTCCTTTCCTTTCCTTTCCCTTCTTTTCCCGTCTTCTCCTTTCTTTACGTTTCCTTTCCTTCATTTCCTTTACCGCTCTCTCCTCTCCTCTCCTCTCTGATCTAGGTTAACAGTGGAGTTGACAGCCGTGTAACGATTTGTAACATTTTCTGCCGCTGCGTCCTCACAGATGACAGCTGTTATTAACCGCCCAACAATAACACAACAGTCAGCGCTCCTGAACGCTGCTTAATATAGCTGCTGTTTCACTGTCAGGAGAGGAGGAGGGGAGGAGGGGAGACGAGAGGAGGAGAGGAGAGGAAGGGAGAGGAGGAGAGGAGGAGGAGGGGGGGAGAGGAGAGGAGATGAGGAGAGAGGAGAGGAAAGGAGAGGAGAGGAGGGAAGAGGAGGACGAGGAGGGGAGGAGAGGAGGGGAGATGAGAGGAGGAGGAGGGGAGGAGGGGAGGAAAGGAGGAGGAGGAGAGGAGGAGGGAGGGAGGGGAGAGGAGAGGAGGAGGAGGGGAGAGGAGATGAGGAGAGAGAGGAGGAGGGGAGGAGAGGAGAGGGAAGGAGAGGAAGGGAGAGGAGAGGAGGATAGGAGGGAGGAGAGGAGGAGGGAGGAGAGGAGGAGGAGAGGAGGAGAGGAGGAGAGGAAAGGAAAGGAAAGAGGAGTAGATCAGTGATGAGGAGGAGGAGGGGAGAGGAGGAGGGGAGAGGAGAGGAGGGGAGGAGGGGAGAGGAGAGGGAAGGAGAGGAAGGGAGAAGAGAGAGGGGAGGAGAGGAGGAGAGGGAGGGAGAGGGAGGGAGAGGAAGGGAGAGGAGAGGAGGATAGGAGGGAGGAGAGGAGGAGAGAGGAAAGGAAAGGAAAGAGGAGTAGATCAGTGATGAGGAGGAGGAGGGGATAGGAGGAGGGGAGGAGGGGAGAGGAGAGGAGATGAGGAGAGAGGAGAGGAGAGGAGAGGAGAGGAAGGGAGAGGAGAGGGGGATAGGAGAGGAGAGAGGAGAGGAAAGGAAAGGAAAGAGGAGTAGATCAGTGATGAGGAGGAGGAGAGGAGAGGAAAGGAGAGGAGGGGAGGAGGGGAGAGGAGAGGAGGAGAGGGAAGGAGAGGAGGAGAGGAAAGGAGATGAGGAGAGGAGAGGAGAGGAAAGAGGAGTAGATCAGTGATGAGGACATTTTAACATTCAGAGACTTTCTGCATTCTGGTGAAACCAACGTTTCTTCTTCTGTTTCCTAACTGTTTTGTTGGAGTTTCTCCTCTCAGGCTGCTGCTGTTCACCTGCTGTCTGTCCAACATGCTGTTTGTGCTTTGTGTTGTTTTTGTTTGTCTGTATCTGTGTGTGTGTGTGTGTGTGTGTGTGTGTGTGTGTGTGTGTGTCAGGTCTGACAGAGGTGTGTTTGTGTGTGTGTGTGTGTTGCTGCAGGTGAACTGCTTAGAGAAACGCTGACACTTCTGTTTCTGCTAAGAGCACCACTTGGCCTCAAGGCAAACACACACACACACACGCACACACACACACACACACACACACACACACACACACACACACACACACACACACACACTCCATCTGGAAAGAAAGCAGTCTCATATGAAAGCTGTCAGCTGAACCCCAACTGAGAGAGAACACACACTTCACAACACATGCTGGCTAACGTGTGTGTGTGTGTGTGTGTGTGTGTGTGTGTGTGTGTGCGCGCGCGTGTATGTGTGTGTGTGTGTGTGTGTGTGTGTACGTGTGCGTGTGCGTGAGTGTGTGAATACAGTAATCGTAAACAGCAGTGAGAGTGCTGAATGTGAAATGGCCTCTTGACAGGTGTGACGTGCAGCGAGGGATCATGGGAGTTGTTGTCACAGTGTGTGTGTGTGTGTGTGTGTGTGTGGCAGCAGCAGGTCGACGGTTCGAATCCCCAGAGCGTCTGGGAAGATGTTCAGATGTTCAGCTGAGCTCAGACTGCAGCTCAAGACTGTTCAAGTCTCGCCCGACTAAACCTCGCTTGTCGTCCAATCTGGAGGCGGCTCAGAGTGCGCGACGGGGCAAACATGGCCGCCACACACATAAAGACGAGGCGGCACACACCACCTGACTGATATTCAGTAACAAAACTAGCTGTTCTGTCGTTTCTTGCTTCATGGGACAGAAGCTACAGTTTCCATTCACAATACCAATGTATTCTGAAGTGACATCATCACATGGATAACGTTGATGAAGGATTTTGCGTGAGTCTTCTTTCACTTCATTAGTATTTGCATACAGTATGAACTGATCCAGACACGCTGCCATGTTACACCGTTTCATATCTACACATTTATTCCTCCAGATGAAACTGAGTTGCAGCTTATCAAGACAAGTTAAAAAGGTAACATGTGAAAACCAACATGTGAATTCAAAGCACATGTGCTTTTTGGACACATGTTGGTGAAATTTCCCATCGACATTTTCACCTGCTGTTTTCACATGTGAAACATATCGACAGCTCTAATGGCAAGGTGAAGATGTGAAGAAAAAAAAGTTCACATGTGGAAAAGAAGCACTTCTCAAACATCTAGAAACTGAAACTTTTTACATCTGAAGTAAAAACTGTCACATAACATCAGAAAACAACATAAGATTGCTCACATGTGAAAACCAACGTGTCCAGAAAGCATTTTCACATGTGACTCCTCTTCTGATTCATTTTGTTTTTCTTCCCCCTGGATCTAAACTCCCATTGGCTGTTTCCAGTGTCACTCTCAGACTTCAGTCTTGGTGGATCTTGTGCCGCTTCACACCAGACTCAGCCTGACAAAATCAAAGATATTTTGGGTCAATATCGTTAAATTTGACCATTTTCAATCACTTTTATTTTTCTTCCAAAAACCTGCAAGTGAGAATTAGGAACTAAATGTCTTAGCTTAGAGGTTTTCCTTTAGAAAAGTAACAACATAGACATCATTAGATCATGCTTTCAATGACACACACACACACACAGTTGAAGGCGGGTCACAGATGGTGTTTTATCAGTCTGTGCTTCATCAACTGTAAAGATCCCCAAAACCTTCTCAGGTGAGACGCTCCACTCTGCCAGGGAGAGAAACTACTTCCCCTCCGGCAGATTGTTTCACTTGTTTTAAGACAAATCTGATTTTAAGACTCAACACTAAATTAAATAACATGTTAAGATGGACTTGTAGTGCAGTTTTCATGTGGATCTACAGTATTTGTTTGAGAAAACTGATCTTAATGTGAACCAGACAGTTTTCTTACATTTATATTTTACACTTTAGGTCTTTCCCCAGCATTAGTAAATTAGTAAGTAAATTCCTATGTTTAGAATAAAATCCACTCTCTAACTGCTGCCTTGCCGTTAGCCATTTCCGATTGCCATAACAGATATGAAAGTTATTTATCTATTTGCTTCTGCTTTTCCTCCTGTCCTGAAGGCTTGTAGAGCAAAGCCAAGACTTTTTGTTTGGAGATTTAATTTTAAAAAAAAGGAGCAGTTGACTCATCCTGACTCTCCTCTCCTATCCAAGATGAAAGGAAAGTTTCATTATTTTGATGAATATTCTATTATTGATATCCTAAACATTATGCTGAGTCAGCTCCAGTAATCTCCCTGATCTGATCTGATCACTTGTTTGTGGAAATATCTTGAAGCGAGCTGAAAACGATCTCCCCCACTGGCAAATCCATCAGTTCAAATCAGTTCAAATGCAGATTTGTTTTGCAGTGAGTTTAATGTATTTCGCTCATTTTCCATCCTGTGGTTGGTATGGAAGCGTTGGTGCAGCGCGACCTGACTTTTCCATTTCCATTTGAAGTGTTTATCCGGAGTGACTCCCTGAGCAGAGAGTGCAGCATTAGAAGAAGCTTGTACTTTCATATCAGTAATTCCTTCATATGAGTAGATGCTGTTTTTTTTTCCAAATGGCAGCGATCTGTTTGAATGTATAATTCCTTGCATCCTGCGCTCATTAAAACTTCTTCTGTCACATCATTATCCAGCAGAGAGCAAGCCTGCGACCCACTTTATGGTCCAGACTCATAGTTTAAGAAACCCATCATCAGTGTGTTGTGGCGAGGTGCGAACATCATGAACTCAAACCGACTCTCAGCTCTTTAAAGCGCGGTGAGTTTAAGATAGTAATTACCTTTCAGAATGGCAAGATGGCGTTTTGGAATTAAACCCTTCAGATTTGCATCACAGCAGTAAAGCATCGCTCAGTGGGATTACGTGGCGCTGCAGCAGGTGTGAGGTTCAGGACCAGAGTCTCCATAATCCCAGAGGAGCCTCATCAACACCAGGACTGTCTGGAAGTCTTGTCTTCTCTCAGACTGTTACGTTCCTCTCGTCGGTATCCACGGCATATATGGATATTTTATTAGTATTTTATAACTCTTGTAATTATCCACCTTCTCATGAGGAACAGATCTCACACTGCCTGTCTGTCTCAGTCAGTTCTGCTGCTGCTGTTCTGCTCGTCCTGTTAACGCTGGAATACACATTTCTTTTTTTTTACACGTTTTCAAACATTTCTACTTAATCTGTGTTGGAAGCCAGTTTGAGTGTGTTTATATATCCTGCATTTGCTCTATTCTTATCTAAACCTATTTTTTGCCGTATCCTATTAGTATTAGGGTTAGGGTTAGGGTTAGGGTTGCAACAGCAACTTGCCCCCAGGGATCAATAAAGTTTTACCTAATCTAATGGAATCTAATTTAATGAAATCTAATCTGATCTAATTTAACCTAATCTAAACTGATTAAATCTAATTGAATCTAATCGAATCTAACCTACTCTAAACTAATCTAATCTGCACTAATATAATCTAGTCTAATCTAACCTAAACTAATCTAAACAAATCTAATCTAACCTAAACTAATCTAGTCTAATCTAGACTAATCTAACGTAATCTAATCAAACCTAGTCTAATCAAATCTAAACTAATCTAATGTAGTCTAATATAATATAGTGTAATCTAATCTACTCTAAACTATGTTCTAATCTAATATAGTGTAACCTCATCTAATCTAGTCTAATCTATTCTAATCTAATCTAGTGTAATCTAATCTAACCTAAACAAATTTAATCTAAAATAATATAATCTAGTCTAATGCAGACTAATCAAATGTAATCTAATCAAACCTAGTCTAATCTAATCTAGTGTAATATAATCTAATCTAGTGTAATATAATCTAATCTAGTGTAATCTAATCTAATCTAGTGTAATCTAATCTAATAGAGTAATCTAAGTGTTTATAGGCTACATAAGAATAATAAACAGCAGAAAACAAGAAAGATCACTAACAGGCTTTCTGATTACTATCAGAGTTACCATGGCAACTAATAGAGAACACCTGGAGTCAGCACAGTCAGACTGGCTGGTCTCAGATCAGCCAGACTGAAACCAGCCATGTGCTGTTGCATCTCATCAATACACTGTATGATACTCCCTCCTCCTCCCCCATCCCTTCGTCTAATACATGATTAAACCCAACACCCTCCCTGAACACATGCTGCACACACACACACACACACACACACACACACACACACACACAGGAACAAACACACACACAGACACGTCAGTCCTGCTGGGTGTCTTATTTAACCCTCATTAGCCATTTCTCTCAGATATTAATGAAACTTTCACATGACTAACACTCCCTGCTGAGTCTCCTCAGTGTGTGTGTGTGTGTGTGTGTGCGCGTGTGTGTGTGTGTGTGTGTGTGTGTGTGACAGAGAGAGAAAGAGGAGGGAGTGAGGGGCAGAGATGAAGAGGAAAAATGAGGGAGAGCGAACAGAGAGAAGAACTTGGAGAGACAGAAGAGAGAGAGTCTGGTCCTGAATCTGGGCCAGTACACTGTAAAAAAAATCCACCTTAACCAGTCAGATAGTGTTGAGTCTTCCAGTGAGAACAGAGAACAAAACCTGCTACTTCCATTTGTTTTCTATGCAAATCCAGAAGAATTTTCAAGAATCAAGTAACGTGATATTAGATTAGATTAGGTTATATTAAATGAAACTCTAATGATCCCCTGTGGGTGAACAGCAGCAGAACTGACAGACAGAAAGACTGTGAGAAGTTGGAGAATAATACAACATATGGTCTGATCCAGGTCAAATCCAGCGCTTAGGGGGTGTTGACCTGAAATCCGTTGACATTGAAAACCACAAATCATGGGTGAGGGGGCGGAGACTAAACCACAGCGTCATCCCAGCATGTAAACAGAAATGTAGGAAGCATGTAGAAGTCTGCATAAATCGGCATGGCTCATTTGCATCCAAAGAAAAAAGTTTAAAAAATAAAAAAATAAAAAGTTGGACATTGTATATAAATTGATCTAAATTGATCTCCAATGCGTCTTGTGCACATCACATCATATCTGTCATTTGAAGATGCACAGTCCAGTAGCAGAGTCTCCAACAGTGAAAACAAAAGTGAAACTTAAAATTCCACAATTTGCTTCTAACTCCGCTGTGTTAGTAACTGAATTTGTAAACAGTAACCTGATAACGTCTTCTGCTGCCCTACACACTTTAATCAAAGGTCAAATTATCACTTTGTGGTATTTAAGTAGCTAACGTGGAATTAGGTGATTTAACAGGTAACCATGTCGCAATGCTTCAATTATGCATCGCAGTGAATTGAACTGAATATGCGCCGTGGGCCTGTACAGGATGTCTGCTTGTTAAAATCCTCCTCATGTTTCTTCTTCTTCGTTGATGACTATTCACTGCAACAATAGTGGGAATATAGTGCTGTGTCCTCCCTCAGACTCGTTCTATTTCCTGTACAGGATTTCTGTCCCTTGCCCCCAGAAGCTTCTGGGTTTCTCAGGTCAGGTCATCCTTGACACCAACATTGCGCTGCACTGTTTGATTCCTACTTATCACTTGTTTAAAAAAGTCCTTGGAAAGACATAAAACTGCATTGGAAACAAGTGAAGTTACAGGACTTCACCTCATTAGCAGATTTTTTGCACTTGTTTTAACAAAAATCTGATTTTAAGACTCGGCACTAAACTTGTTCAGGTTGAGGGTTTTTTGCAGTGCAGCATCAGGCCCATTCAGCATCTCTCAGGTATGAAATGAACATAATTTCCTTGCTTTGTAGTTTTTAATCCTGATGATTCAGTTTGTGTCATAGATCATAATCCTCAATAATCCGCCCTCCTTCCTCATGTTGTTCCTCCTCAGATGGCTGCAACCTGCACCTGGGAGCTGGGAGACACTTTCATATCACTGCAGCCGGGTGAAAAGCTCATTTTTTATTTTTTTTTAAAATGGCAACTTTTCAGGAACTAAGAGAAGCAGCCTTGTTTTGAGCTTGACCAACATGTATTCAGGAGTTGATCCAGTGGGGTTTGGAAAGGGCTTAAACCCAGTGGAGGTTGAAACCTCTCAACCCAAAGAAGAACATGAAATCCCTCAAGTGAGGCTACAAACCACCAATATGACCACAGCAAAATATAGTTTTATGATATAGAGATGAGATGCACACCAATATATTAGTAAAAGCCCAATGAAAAGGAACAAAAGAAATGCTGACAAAGAAAATATGCAAAATTATGAAAAAGCACCATGACAAAAAAGTGCAGTGAAAATATCTATCCACCTATTTTACTTGATAGCTCTATCTCCTACTCTGTATGTATTTAGCTACCTAGCTGCTCTACTCTACTCTATCTATCTATCTATCTATCTATCTATCTATCTATCTATCTATCTATCTATCTATCTATCTATCTTCATACATGGACATAAGTAGCTACACCTTTGTTGTTGTTTTTTGTTGTCATTTTCAGTTGGCATCCTTTCCCATTGTGATGTCATCCCGCCCACCCTTCAACCTGATTGGTTGGTGGAACTCAAAGTGACATTGATTAGATGTGCGCTTCAGCCAAAGATTTTTTTTTTTTCCAACTCTGGAAGCAGGTGAGGAGCCCACAGCGCTGGGAAAAGAGGTCAGGTCCATGTGTGGGGTCAGGAGCACTGAAGCTATCCATCTATCTATTGAGCACTTTAATGTCTTCTGGAGCGTTTGGGATGAAACTAGGTCCTGCTAATGAATACACACACACACACATACACACACACACAGAGAGAGGGGGACTGGGTCGTGGCTGGAGCTCCAGGACGGGCCCTGGGCTGCGCAGAAGTGTCTCCCAGCTGTGAGGCCCTGAGGCTGGGCAGCTGACAGCGAGAGCAGCCCCTCCTGCTTCCTGGTTCCCTCTATCTGGAAGAGAACGTGATGGAGAGATGGAAAGGCAGGGGGAAAGAAAGGACAAGAGGAAAAAAGGAAGAAAAAAAGGAACAAGGAGGAACATCACAGGGAAAAAGTAAAGTAATAAAAATAAGAAATAAAATTAAAGGTCCCATCTGGTGTAAAGCAGGACTCCCCTTGCCTCTGTGATGATAAACGAGTTGGATGGTCTATCTAAACATGGTGAAAGTATCAAAACTAAATCCACACAATCCATATTAGAAAAGCGAGCCTCTAAACGAGCCGTTTGGACTTCCGTAACTTTGTGGCGTCACAAAGGTTCGCTCATTATCATTTTTGTAAGAAATAATAGACTAACAAAGTGTTTTTTTCAAAGCGGTCGAGCGGTTGTCATTGTTTATTACCGGAGAGTTTTCCCTACCTGTAGCCGCCAGGCCGCGGCGTCTCACGTTTCACTCTTGAAACGGTTAGCCAATCGGAACAGAGGGTCGTTAATATTAATGAGCCTTAAAGACACGGCGACAGAAACAGCCTGTTCTTGGTAAGGCTCAGAGAGATGCTGGAAAATGAACGTGGAGAAATGGATTGAGAGTGTTTTTGGTTCATGACACCACACACAGCTTTGAATGGACCTCAAGACACAAAATAAAACTCTGGAGAGTGGAGGATATGGAGCTTTAAAAGACTGGCAGTGATGTTCTTTCTTCCAGTTAATTTTCTCTCTCCCTCTCTGCAGCGGTTGGAGTGTCTGTCCCATCACAGGTTCGACTCCCTCAGGAGCCCATGTGTCTGTCCATAGTCCCGTCATGGTGAACTGTCCTTGAGCAAGACACTGAACCCTCACCGGCTGACGCAATACAAGTCGCTCTGGATTAGAGTAATAAATAAATACCTGCAGTGTGAAACAGGGAGCTGACAGCAGACTACAGCAACACACTGCAAAAAAGTATAAGCTGTCCAGTGATTTTATCTTGTTTCCAGACCTATCAAGCTTATTCTGTGATGTTTTTAGTCAAATTATCTCACTGCACTGTCAGATAATCTTGCTGGTTTCAATATATTTCACTTGATACAATAAGACAATATGACTTTGTTCATGAAAATCTGGAAACAAGAAACTTTCTCCAAGACAATTCCACTCTTTACCAAGTAAATGTGCTGAAAAGTTGTCCTGAAAAGAAAGTGACATTTGTTGAAACCGGTAAAATTATCTGCCAGTGCAGGAAGATGAAATAAGCTTAATAAGTCTGGAGACAAGAGAAAATAACTGAACAAGTCTGTCAGTTTTTACAGTGCAGGAGGCTCAAACTGTTAATTCTGCTGATCGCTGATCTAAATGTTAAAACTGGTAGAGAGATGATGTAGAAACCACTTTACCAATCAATCCACTTCCACATCTGACAGGAATATACAGCGAATAAAACCAGGAAACTGATCTTACAGCTTTGTTTTGTCCTGATGTGTAACAGACAGACAGGAGGAGAGTCCACGGGCAATTACACATACAGCTGCCTGTTAGGGAACAGTGGAGAGAGAGAGAGAGAGAGAGAGAGAGAGAGAGAGAGAGAGAGAGAGAGAGGCAGAGAGAGAGAGAGAGAGAGAGAGAGAGAGAGAGACAGAGAGAGAGAGAGAGAGAGGCAGAGAGATAGAGAGAGAGAGAGAGAGAGGTGAAGAGGCAGAGAGATAGAGAGAGACAGAGAGAGAGAGAGACAGAGAGAGAGAGAGAGGTGAAGAGGCAGAGAGAGAGAGAGAGACAGAGAGAGAGGCAGAGAGAGAGAGAGACAGAGAGATAAAGAGAGAGAGGTGAAGAGGCAGAGAGAGAGAGAGTAAAGAGAGCAAAGCCTTCACTGATTCCTCTGAAACCTCAGTCCCAACAGAGGATTCTAGTGTGTGTATGTGTATGTATGTATGTGTGTGTGTGTGTGTGTGTGTGTGTGTGTGTGTGTGTGTGTGTGTGTGTGTGTGTGTGTGTGTGACACTGAGCATCCTAATACCTTCCATGTAATTCTGCACATGCCACATGCCAGGGATCATGGAGGCATTAGGAAGAAACATGCTTATAGATCACACACACACACACACACACACACACACACACTGCTGTCATACGACTTAGCGTGTAATTGTATGTTATTAACTTCCCCCCAACACACACACACACACACACACACACACACACACACTGTCATATGACTAATCATATGAACCAGGATATCAACTTGGCACACACAGTCGGTTACACACACACACACACACAGTCGGTTACACACACACACACACACACACAGTTACACACACTAAGAAAATGAACACACACAGATTTACACAAACACACACACACACACACACACACACAGTTACACGCACACAAAGATTTTCAGCTAGTCAGAGAGAGAGAAATAGTAGGTATGGTGTGTGTGTGTGTGTGCACGCGCATGTGTGTGTGTCTTTATGAGTGTGTTCTCCAGAGTGTGTTTCTTATCCCATAATCCAGCGCTCAGTTATCTTTTTGTCACTTGTGTGTGTTTTGACAGGAACAGTGTTTGTTATCCGACGGCCACCAGAGGCGCTGCTCCATCTGTCAGGACGTCCTGCGCTCCGCCAGCAGGGCAGCATGGAGCTGAGGCTGATGGGAGGGGGGGGGGGGGATGTTTACCTTCATCCATCCTGCTTTCTACTGCCTTTCTACTGGGAGTCTAGTCAGTCCCACCAGGATTTCACTGAGTTTTTTTGTGATTATTGCGGCCAAAAATGCTTGATTTTGCTGCAGCTTTTCTCAAAAATTGCGATACAATTTGTGAGGTTTTATGTGCTCTTTTTGCGGTAAAATTGCGAGAATTGGGAAAAATTGCAAGCAAAGGAAAAAAAAAATTCTCTCTCTCTCTCACTCTCTCTCTCTCTCTCTCTCACACACACACACAGCCTCCCCCTATTCTCTCCCACTCTCCGTTTAAGCTATTAACTCTTCCAAGAGCTTGAATTTTGCACTCACCTCGATTCTTGCTGCTTTTGTTTTGTTTTGCACAGTCTATGGCAGTAATTTTTGTTGGCAGGTGAGTTTTGTTCATCTTCCACCTGAATGCACACTGCGATGACGTAAGTTACCACGACACGAAATGCGACAATTGGTCCTCATCACAGGCGGTCTGTTGATTTGGCCATTTCATGCGGAAAAGTTGCGGCAATTTTGCAAAACTGCAAGCTCTCGCAAATATTGCGGAGATTTCTTGAATTTGCGTTAATTATTGCGATCGCAAAATCGCAAATTCCTGGAGGGACTGTCTAGTGTGATGCATCGATTTCCCATTCATTCCTCCATTGTTTCAGAAAATCCTGATATAAAGAGTTTTAAGCCTGTAACCAAGCCAACCAACTACGAGATGAATCGTGACCATAAAACATTTGATTCAGAGCAAAAAAAATTGGAAAACAGAAAAAAGGGCAAAGGTTTTTGGGTTTTTTTTGCCTTTTTTTCCGTTTTCCAATTTTTTTTTTTTTTTGCTCTGAATCTAATGTTTTATGGTCACGATTCATCTCGTAGTTGGTTGGCTTGGTTCCAGGCTTAAAACTCTTTATATAAGGATTTTCTGAAACGTCAATGGAGGAATGAATGGGAAATTCACTTCCTGGAACCGGAGCCGTTCAAAAGTGGGCGGTCACTGCTGAGCTCTACTGATGAGGGATTTTATACACATTATATATGAAGAGGATTACGCAGTAAGGTTAGGCTGCATTCAAGTGGTCAGGTGGTACTTTTCTCAGAGGCGGGAACACATCATCACAACTTTACGGTCAGAAAATTGTAGAACATTTCCTCAACTGTTTCCACACACTGCAGCCTTCTAGGCTAATGTTAGTAATCGAGCTAGCGATAGCCTAGCTAGCTGGATTATGAATGTAAACACCACAGGAAACTGAATGCTGCAGCACTATAGTTATCAAGGAATGTCCGTGTCTTTTAAATTTGTACTTGTGGTTCATTTTGGGCTTTATTGTATGAAATTTCTCACGTTCACGCTCTGTTCAGCCATGTTGGAAAGAACGATTACATCACAACTCTGCCAATTCCTGATGCAGCTACAATCCTGATTTAATAATAATGCGGTGTTCATTTGGCATTTTTCTAGTCAGAAACTCCTTCAGACTGTAAATCTGACACCACTTTCTTCTCATCAGGGTGAAAAGCCTCTGAAGCATTCAGAGCATCATGGGACACTAAGGTCGTTTTCATATTAGGTACGACTGCTTCGTACCATGCCTGAGTACGATCGCCCCCCCTCTCCAGTCCCCCGCCGCTCAGCTTTCACATTAGTAATGTTGTCCCGTACCCGAGTACACTTACGTATCTACACACTCCGATACAGTAGGTGGCGGTATGCACCTAGTTGGTTTGCGATCCGCCAATAAACACAAAGAAGAAGAAGAAGAAGAAGAAGAGTACACACATCAACTACGCGACATTTGTTTATGTTGTCGCTCCAGTGTAGCAAAGCGCGCCAATTGCAATATCCCAAGCCCATACAATGGATGTTGTGATTGTATGTTTTCATCTGCCCAAATTTCAAGTAAGCATTTTATTTCTTCAGTAGACCAGAGAGATCCTTTCGCGGTCATGTTTTGAACGGGACAGTCGAATAGTTATGACGTCATATTGTAAATAGCGGTCCACTTCCGTGTTTTGGTACAGTAGTTTTCACACCTGATGCGAACCGTACCCGAGTACACATGAACCGTACTCAAGACCACCTTTTCAAGTGCAGTACACAGTGTTCACACTAATCAAACGAACTGGACTTTGGGGTCGAGTGTACTCGGATCCGGGCCCGGGTGCCTGATGTGAAAGCGCCCTAAAACTCTCCACTGAAACCAGACTGAGGAAAATCTTTAAGTGTCAGCAGCTCTTTAAGGCAGAGTGACACCACACCTGTTCAATGGTAGAGAAACTAAGGGAGACATTAAAATGAGCTTAAAATTCATTATTTAAAAATTAAATGAATAAATAAAACACTAGCATGAGGAAATGAGAAATAAACTCACTGCTGCTGGTAGATCTGTTCAGGTAAATAACACCTCAGGATTACTGGAGATTATTGCTGGACTATTTTTTTTTCTTCATTGCAGTCAAGGTGCTGTTGAGGTGAGACTCTGTGTGTGTGTGTGTGTGTGTGTGTGTGTGTGTGTGTGTGTGTTTGCGTCCCATAGGAATGAAAGGTGCTGCTGTCAGCTGCTTTCTCCGGTCCTGTGGTAATGGATTTGTGTCAGTGTGTGTGTGTGTGTGTGTGTGTGTGTGTGTTAATGCATGTAACGAACCAGGTTAAAAGCCAATTCAAACCACTGCCATGTGCCTCTGAGCTGTAAGATGAGACTTGAAGTCTGCTCCCATGGATCGCTGCTTCATTCAGCTGTTCAGCAGGAACTGAAAATTTAATAGAAAATGAAAATGCCTCTCTCCACACCGTTGGATTTTTCCACATCTATAGGCATAATTTGGGTCATACTGAAATTTTAAATTCAATCCGACCGCATTTGAATTGTCACGTGTTGGTGTGAACATTCTCTGACAAATTAAAACCGGAGATGAAAAAGACATTTCACATTTTTCAGAGACTTGCCTGGTTTTATGGCGGACAACGCTTATCTTAAATTTTAATTTGGAATGAGAAAACCATTGTGCCCATTTGTGTTTTCCAAATTCTGACCAAAGTGGAAGAGCGATGACATTTACTGACCTGTCGTTCTTTCAAGGCGGGCCTAAGCCAACTTCCACTGTATAAATGGAAAAAAGTAAAATGCTATTATGCAGAGGTGTGACCAAGTCGACTTCACTCGAGTCTCAAGTCAGATTACCAAAGTCGAGTCCAAGTCATTAATGTCAAGTCTCAAGTCTAAATGTAGATCCAACCCGTTCTCATCCCCAACTCGTCCTGTGTTGACTCTTTGTCAAATCCCTTGGCGTCGCTATAACAACGCTAAATGTTCCCTTCTGCGTCTGTACAGGACGCCCCGGGTGTCCCATAGACTGGCCTACATTTTCTGCCCAAATAAGGGATTCCAGTTTGCTGCATTTCTTTGCTTGAGCTCTTTGGTGCTAATATTGATTTTTTTTTAAAAATTGGTTTGAGCCTATGGCTATAGATCAATTTCGAGGCCAAATGAAAAAAGAAAAAAAGATTACTAACAAACTTAAAATGCAAGAAAGAAGGAAAGCAGAGGAGTAAATTAATAAAAATGAATCCAGTTATAGTTGAAATCAAGGCCTACACTGACCCAGATTCCATTTAAAAGCAGATCACTCTTCCCATTGAAAACAGTAATAAAGGAAATTAAACTAAACTTAAACTTGAGTGTATCCATTTTAAAGGGCAACTTCGGTATTTTTCAACCTGGACCCTATTTTCCCATCTTTTTGTGTCTAAGTGACTAAAAGGGACAACAATTTTTGAAATTGGTCCAGTATTGAGTTAGTTGAGTTAGTTGCCAGTATAGTTAGTTTCAGCCAAGCAGCCTGATTGGTCAAACACCTCAAGCCATGCTGATCTTTCCCATAAGCCAGGTCTAAGCCAGGTCTAAGCCAGGTCTAAGCCAGGTCTAAACCAGGTCTAAACCAGGTCTAAACCAGGTCTAAGCCAGATCTAAACCAGGTCTAAGCCAGATCTAAACCAGGTCTAAACCAGGTCTAAGCCAGGTCTAAGCCAGGTCTAAGCCAGATCTAAACCAGGTCTAAGCCAGGTCTAAGCCAGGTCTAAGCCAGGTCTAAGCCAGGTTCAGTTCCCTGCTGTCCTTTCCATGTGCCATCATCTGCTTTCATGTTCTGTCACAGTATAGGTGTCAGCTGTCAGTTGTTTTCTGATGTCAGGTGTCTCATTAGTGGTGGTCTTCCCTGCTCCCAGTCTGTCCCAGTAGAGTCTTACTGGGAAGGTGCAGCCTGATGAGCCTCCAGCTGGCTGCAGCTCGCAGCAGCAGCAGCCTCTAACGAGATAACTCACCGTCCCACTGACGTCTGGATGGACAAACTGTCGGTCTTTGGCAATATTGTTTCATTAAATGGAATAGCACAGAGAGAGAGAGAGAGAGAGAGAGAGAGAGAGAGAGAGTGAGTGAGAGAGGGACAGAGAGTAAAGCGTTCACTGATTCCTCTGACACCTCAGTCTCAACAGAGGATTCTAGTGTGTGTGTGTGTGTGTGTGAGAGAGAGAGAGAGAGAGAGAGAGAGAATAATGTCATGTACAGTTTATGCAACTCTGAGAGTTACAGAAGAAAGAAAGACAAAGAGAGAAAAGGTGAGACATGGGGAGACGGAGAGAGATAATGTGGAATAGGCTGTGGAGTACGTAGAAAGAGGTGTGTGTGTGTGTGTGTGTGTGTGTGTGTGTGTGTGTGTATGTGTGTGTGCGTGTGTGTGTGTGTGTGTGTGTGTGTGTGTGTTGGCAGGGACTCTGTCTCGTCTCCAGAGCTCAGTAAATGGGACAATTAGCCCGTCCTGCCACTGTACCACTGGATGAAGATAAGACAACTATTCAACACGACATCACAGTGCTGTGTGTGTGTGTGTGTGTGTGTGTGTGTGTGTCTGCGTGCACCTGCCTCTGTCTGTGTGAGAGAGAGAGAGAGAGAGAGAGAGAGAGAGATTGTCTGTCTGCCAATGTGGTGTGTGTGTGAGTTTCTTACAGTTCCATTTATCGTCATTTCTTGGCAAAGGATCTCTGTGTGTGTGTGTGTGTGTGTGTGTGTGTGTGTGTGTGTGTGTGTGTGTGTGTGAGTGAGTGTATGTGTGTGATACGGAGACCAGATGGGGGTTAGTCCATCAGCTGTTTATTCTGCCGACTCTTCAATTTTCATAATTACTGGACCTGGGGCGCACACACACACATACACACACACACACACACACACACACACACACACACACACACACACAGAGCTGAGACTGTGTGTGACATTGTGTCTTCCACATGAGAGCCAGTCGTGTTTTCCTTCACAAATTTTACTGTCAACTCCCAAAATAAAACCTCTGGATCTATTTTAACCGAAGCGCGTCTCTCTAATCAGGGAACAAACTATTAAGAACAAACCAATCGTCTTCTCTTCCTCCAAAATGTTTGACACGCCCGGTCCTTCTCCTCCTTCTGTCACTTCACATTTGGTGGAGGTGAAGGTTCTTATTCTTCTAAATCAAGCTCAACTTCAAAGACGCTTTTTTGCTAAAATAAGAAAAGCAAAGTCTCTCCATCCTCTGTCTTCACTTCTCTGTCGGAGGAATGTTGTCTCCTCATCCGACCCAACAGCAGCTCAGCTCCTTCAAACTTTTATTATGATCAGATATCAGCCAGGATATGATGCAGTTTGTTTGATTACTGTACATGTTTACTGTAGAATTGATCAATACTACACTGTGTGTCTATAGGAAGACCTGAACTGATTCAAATGCAGCATTCCACACAAGTGTGCATGATTATTATTATTGTTATTATTTGTAGTAGCAGTATCAGAGGTAATATTAGTAGTATCCTGGGTGTCAGTGGAGAGTTTTAGTGTCCCATCATGATCTAAATGTTGTTTCAGAGGTTTTTCCACCCTGACAATAAATCAAATTCTGGTGGAAACACTGAATACTTGTAATCTTTTCAAATTTATTTGGCATGGAAATAGTCAAATTTAAAGATATTGTATATCGGTACAAAATTGTCTACAATCCAAAAATGTTGGTATTGATATCAGCCTTCAACACATACTGTGTGAGCCTGCTGAGAGGTCACGGGGTCTTTTGTCCCACTGAGAATTCTGTTTTTTGTTTCCTGGCTCAATCTTGAACGGCTGCAAAGATATTTCAGTGGACAGAGATGTAGAAAACAAATGAACAGAAGAGACACGGACGCAGTGGCAGGTTAGACAGAACAGCCTCAGGTTTGATCCAAAGCCACTGAGCTCAAACAAGCAACGGCACACGGAGCAAAACCTAGCCAAAGGCGCATGGCACAAGCCACAAGGTGTGGCAAATAACTTTTGGTGATTTCATGGCCAGAAGTGTGCGGTGCACCTGCAGCGCAGATGGACACGGGGTGAACTTCCACCAGGAACCTCTCTTTAAGGCTTTGTTTCCACCAGGAACCTCTCTTTGAGACTCTTTGTTTCCACCAGGAACCTCTCTTTAAGGCTTTGTTTCCACCAGGAACCTCTCTTTGAGACTCTTTGTTTCCACCAGGAACCTCTCTTTGAGACTCTTTGTTTCCACCAGGAACCTCTCTTTGAGACTCTTTGTTTCCACCAGGAACCTCTCTTTGAGACTCTTTATTTCCACCAGGAGCCTCAGTGTGTCCAGAGCAGCCTGGTGGAGCCTGAGCAGACTTCAGAACTGACTCACAAATTTGTTTTTGTTTTTTTCTCTTCCAAAATCCCACCCAGCAGCTAATTAGGCCGACTGACCGAGAGACGAACCAGGTTGAAAAATTAATTGAATGTTTGATGGAGTCTAAAAGGCTCCTAATGGCTCCTCTGCAGGACCTCAGTCTCCAGATGATGAGGAGGGAGGAGAGGAAGACAGGGAGCAGGGACAGACAGATCCACAAGAGAAAGAGTGAGGACAGAAGAGAGAGAGAGAGAGGGTGAGTGAGAGAAATGCAGGAAGAAAGTAGATGAGATGAGATGTGTATCACTCGAGAAAGATTTTAAGGCTGAATCTGAGACAAAATGTTGTGTTAAGATGGACAGTTTTTGTGGAGTAGATCAGCAGCACGTAGCATTACAATGATAACAACTCTTAAAAGGAGAGACAAGAGAAAGAAACGTGGGAGAGAGACGCAAATAGAGAGAGAGCGATGGACTGCTAAAAGGAGATAGAGAACTGAGTGACAGATTGATGCAAAAGACAAAATAAGACGGAGAAATAAAGAGTCAAAACAAAGAGAAGGAGAACAGAAAAGAGGGAGACAGATGGGGGATAAAAATACGAACAGAAATAAAGACAGGGAGAAAGAGAGAGAGAGAGACAAAAAGAGATGAAAGAAAGAACAGCAAGAGAGGAGATAGAAGCAAAGAGAGAGAGAGAGGAAGGAGACGGCAGCATAAGGTGTTGGTAAACAGCAGTAGAAGCAGGTTAATAAGCGACATAAAACAGAATGGCAGAGCAGGAGGATAATTAACAGTGTTACAGCCCAACCAGGAGGCTGCGGGTCGGCACACAGCAACACACACACACACACACACACACACACACACACACACACACACACTGCATCGAGTCTGATTACTAATCTGACTACAAAAACATTTTACACTTCTATTTCTATTTTAGTCATTTAGCTGACACTCATCCAGATTGACTTCCACTAAGGCCTTGTTCAGACTGCCAGCCCAAATCGGATTTTTGGCATATCCAGATTGGAGTCGGATTGATTTGATCAAGTCTGAACAGCAAAAAAACACATGGAAATCAGATTTAAGCCACATTTGTATGTGGTTTGAAATGTGATTCAAATCGGATTTCTACAGATGCGTCTCAGTCTGACCGCTCTAACCGCTGAAAACGGTTTTCAAACTGTCATTAACGTCTCTCACAGCACGACACGTGCCGTTGGCGTCACATCCAGAGCGCCAGAAATGAAAATGGAGAAGGTAAACAGCAGCCTTTACCGTCGGGGAAGTTGTTCTGCTGCGACGAGGACTTCTGTACCGCGACTCGACCGTCCCGTGGTGCGGAGGAAAAGGTGGTGCGTCTCCATTCTGCATTTGCAGCTTTTTTTGGTTTTGGTTCCGTATCTGAAAAACGTGCCGTCAGTTACCGTGCGTACACACGCCGACGTCGTTACCACGGCAACCGATGCAGATAGCTTAACGGAGCCTGAACACGCAAATCCGACCTGATCACTTGCAAATAACAGTGTGAACAGTCAGAACTAAAGATCGGATTTGAGAAACAAATCGGATTTGCCTGCAGTCTGAACAAAGTAGAATAAGCGTCAATTCCTAGATCACAAACATTACAAGCAAACAACAGTGAGGAGGTCAAGGGTCAGAGGTCACAGGATCCAGACAATATTCACATGACCCTGGAATGATAGCGGAAGATAGAGAAGTGCTAGGGAAAGGCAAAAGTGGTATTTTTTTAGTTTAGCAGTTTACTGAGATCGAGCACAGACATCGATCCCTGCACGATACAGTCTGTAGCGTTTAGCTAACTCACTGTCATTCAGTGTTTGGAGATCATCCTGCTGCTGCGTCTTTCAGCCATTTCCTCCTCTCCTTAAGAAACTCCTCAGCCTCCTAAAAGTGCTCCTGTCTACTCTGAACAGTTTTCCACCTTAGGAGCTCTCTTAAGGGCTAAGATGCTTTGTGAATAGCTTTTATCTGTACTAGGATTTAATCTTACTTTTAACGGGGAAATTTTTAGAAAACGTCATCGCTCTTGGTGGATACGGCCCCAGAGCTTCAGTGGCAGAGGGTCAGGGTCAGGGTCAGGGGTCGGTGGCTGTTTGGCGCGTGCGGAGGCTCCTGCGGATCAGATGGAAACTGGGTGGGAGGAGGTGGATTAGGGGGGGGGCATCCACCAGCCAATCCCTGATGTTATAGAGGATGGCCCCGCCTCCACAACCCCCCACTCCATGAGTCATGGTGCATAATGATAGTTCCATGTAGGATGACAATTATTCACACCGCAGCCACATGTATATAGAGAATGGATGAAAAGAAATCTCTTATGATTTTTCCTGCTTGAGGAATTTACATCAAAGTCAAATTGGCCGACATCATCCTGAAAGAGGGCTGGTGAGCTTTGAGTAGGATCTGTTCATGCAGGCATCGACTGGAAAAGCTATGACAATATCACAGAACACGACCAGCGGCAGAAAGATAGACCTAGTCTTAGACTTCAATGTGACCCTAAGTCAAACTTGCTGTAGACATTTACCTGTTCCTACTACTTCTTGATTATTGTAGATCTCTAATGGTTGTTTCTGTCTCTAAAGACTCTCTCTCTTCTTCAGGTGATTTCCAAAAAAACAAAATTTGCCATTGTTTATGAAATAGCTTCAGTATTTAAACTTCCCACTCTGACAGTGCTATACTTGTTGCTATAGCAACAAAGCTCTTAACCCAAGCTTAGTACCAAAAACACTCTCAATCCATTTCTCCACGTTCATTTTCCAGCATCTCTCTGAGCCTTACCAAGAACAGGCTGTTTCTGTCGCCGTGTCTTTAAGGCTCATTAATATTAACAACCCTCTGTTCCGATTGGCTAACCGTTTCAAGAGTGAAACGTGAGACGCCGCGGCCCGGCGGCTACAGGTAGGGAAAACTCTCCGGTAATAAACAGTGACGACCGCTCGACCGCTTTGTTAGTCTATTATTTCTTACAGAAATGATAATGAGCGAACCTTTGTGACGCCACAAAGTTACGGAAGTCCAAACGGCTCGTTTAGAGGCTCGCTTTTCTAATATGGATTGTGTGGATTTAGTTTTGATACTTTCACCATGTTTAGATAGACCATCCAACTCCTTTATCATCACAGAGGAGAGGGGAGTCCTGCTTTACATGATATGGACCTTTAATATTTAAGCAACATACAGTCTAAATTAGACTAATCTAACCTAAGAATCTAAGACCAGTCTAAGGCTTAGACTAATCTTAAACTAGCTTTATGCAACTGGCCCCTGGTCTGAGCAAATCCAGGTCATCCTTGACACCAACACTGCCCCCCCACCCCCTTGCTGCTCTCCTCCCACTTCAACAGTCAAGATCTTTGCGAGTCACTAACACCAAACGGGTGCAGGCGAGTAAAAAACCTGTTTGCACCCAACAGAAACACCACTGGCACAAATCCCACGCGCTGTCATGGAAATAAAACCCCAAAACCCCCTGAGTGAAGTAAACAAAACGCACCAACAAAATTAACAACTCAGTCACGCATCATTAGTCATTTTGTTCAATCGCAACTCTTCAAATGCCATGACAGGACACGACTACCTGCTGGATTGTTTGATTGACATTTCAGCATTTCATTTTGCTGTAAAACATGAACTCAAAATGCATCAACTCGCGCAGTGTGTAAGAAAAAGCTGAGAATAATTATCAGGAGCAAACAGAGTCGACAGAAAACTTCAATCACGGTGTTTGATCGCTTCAGCTCCGAGTTCAAACACAAGAACACCCACAAGTCATCGCTTTGAACCGCCGAGTCGTTCCGGCGGTTACTCCCACATGACCTGAATGCAGCACAAACCCGGCGTTGGTGTCAGTCCGCGGCGTATGTCTCTTACTTCTGATTTATGAATTTTGTTGTTGTTATTTACCCCGCCCCCGCCCCCGCCCCCGCACCCCCTTGTTAAGGTTGGGATTTCATTTGTGGCTCTTTGTCATCTTGGTTTTTATTCACTGTCTCTTGTCTTCAGAAGCTCCACAGGCTCCTCAGGTGAATCCAGGTCAGTCAGGATGGAGATTTGTGTGAAATCATTTCCCACAAATCACGTCTGTTCCTTATTGAGCAGTATCTAATTAAAGGGAAGTTCCACACAATTCACTACTCCCTCAATCCTCTTCTTGTTTTCATCAAGAACTATACGTCGATCTTTGACTACTGAACCATCTGAGGAAAAATCTCCATTAACTTCTCGTCAGAGGGTGACTAATGCCTAGGTTTGTCCTCTTTATTTACTGGTGTACTGATTGTGGTGTTTATGCATGTTACAGATTGATTTGCATGGAGTGATTTTATATAAGTGTGCAGTGTTATTAAGGATGGTATGGAAATACCATAGGCTGTAGTGCTTTCTTTCCTTTTTATGCATGAGTCGTTGATTTGCAGTGAAAATAGATTTTAAATATTTATTGAGCTAGTCTTTGATTGGCTGTAGTTCTTCTAAATTGTGACTTTCTCACTGTGGAGCCATTTCTTGCCCTGATGAAGACCTTAAGGTGGAAACACACTGGCTCTAAGCCAGGACAATAAAGGCTTTTTACATTTCAAGCTGATTTCAGGTCAGTTGGTCCAGGCCCTCATTTCACCACTACAAGTCCAAAAGCTTCGGTTGAAATCGGGCCGGGCTAAACGCCGGCCAGCCGTGTGTCTGTCTGTCTCTTCACACTCATCTTTTCAACAACCACAAAAAGACAAAACACTTTCGCCCAAATCAGGATGTGGACGACCGTCAGCTAAAACTTCTTTTCAGCAACTTTTCAAACATTTTGCTTTCCCCCCTCACTGGATTTAGAGAGCTTT
>NC_136007.1:6063999-6088999 GCF_048128805.1 Centroberyx gerrardi | reverse complement strand
CTTGTGCCAGTAGATACTGTGGAGCGAAGCCACATTACAGCAGCAGAATATAAATACTGGAACTGGAACAGTAAACATGCAGAGAGTCTATCCAAGACTCTCAACTTGGCTTCTTTCTCAGATTTAAACTAAAAATGTTTCTCTGTGGCTTCAGGTAAACAGCAGGTTACTGCTCTATTGCTCTATAGATTTGACTCTCCATCTACTTTGTCCAAACTGGACTCACTATACCAGTGATTCTCAACCTTTTTCATATCAAGGACCCCAAATTCAGTCCACATTCGAGCCACAGACCCCCATTTGATGAGATTTTTGTCTCTCAGACCCAAATCTGAGAATATTTTTATTGTTATAAATGATTTTGTCCAGAATCCCATGACTATCTGTATTGTAGGCAGAGATAACAGAGAAACTATGATCAAAACAGTCATTCTTCTACATTCTCTAATTGTGTTAACTTCTTGTAAATGAAATAATGCTGGAACCCCGTCAAGGACCCCTGGTGGTCCCCGGACCCCACGTTGAGAACCACTGCACTATACCACGCTGCTCTGAGATACATTAATGCAGGCTACAGCACCCATCACTGTACACTTTGTAGTTCAGTTGTTTGCACATCACTAGATGCAACACGGCCATATTTTTATTTATAAGGCCATCCTCTGCAAATTGCCTATGTATATTACAGTAACTCTAAATTTCTATTGACGCACACAGTCTGAGATCAAATGATGTCTCTCTTCTAAGATACCGAGTGTTCGTACAGAAGGAGCCAAGAGGAGTTTGTCTTATTTTGGTCCTGGAATGAGCTGCAGAACTGAAACTCGACTCACTCTTGTCATTCTCTGATTTTAACACAAATTTAATGGCCATTGTCACTGAAAGCTGTTCTTGTTTCAAATTGTAAAGAAATTACCATACTGCATAGGTGTTGCTTGGTAGGTTTTATTTTATTATTATTTTTTATTTCATGTTTTAATTGTCATTGTTTAATGTTTGTCACTTGTGTGCTGCTCTATTTAAATGTTTGTGTTTGTTATGATCAGCGCTGCCTCTTGTTCTCCTTTGTAAAAGAGGAGTTGGTTCTCAGTGGGACTTGCAGGGAAAATAAAGGTTAAATAAATAAAATAAAATAATGCCTTACGTCACTCTGTTACAGGGAAAAGTAATGTGATTACATTACACACTGCTCCACATTGCTTCCCCATACAGTGGTTCACTGCTAACACAGCAAGACAACAACATCTCACAAATGACCTAATCAGCTCTCTCTCTCTCCCTCCCTCCCTCTCTCCCTCGCTCTCTCTCTCTCTCCCTCCCTCCCTCTCTCTCCCTCCCTCCCTCTCTCTCTCTCTCTCTCTCTCTCTCTCTCTCTCTCTCTCTCTCTCTCTCTCTCTCTCTCTCTCTCTCCCTCTCGTGGGAGTCTCTCTCTCTGTCACTGGCAGCATCAGCCTGACCTGGATCCACGACAGCTTGACCTCTGACCTCTCTCTGCTGTCTGAACCTCTCATCCCCTCATCATCCTGTCTCTGTCTCTACCTGCTCTTTACCTGAAGGGTTTTCTTCTGAAGCTTTTGACAGCTTTTTCCACCATCCAACATTTTCCAACTGGAGAATCTTCCGTCTGACAGTTTCCCCCTTTAAGAAACTGCAGCATTGCTTCTTGATTTGCATGATTTTACTTTAATCTTTCATTCAACCTGGCTTCGAGCGGGCTTTTCGTCCTCCCTGACACTTTTCCTCACCCACAACCCACTGTGATGCCGGGGATCTTCGCCAGTTCCCAGGTGCTGCCATGCTGTGATGAACTCTGATGCTGTGAATCAGATCTGTATGTCTTACAAACAGGATTTAAGCACATTTCTTCAGTGCGTTTGCTTCCCACAGAAGGCTGTGTGGCATTGAGCTAAATGGATTTTCCAGGTACAGAAATGCAACTCGCTTCTGTTGTTCGCTTGATTGAATTTGGTGCCAAATCATACTGAACACCCTGAAGTCTGGTATTCCTGCTTCTTGCACTGACGCATCAGTCAGCTGGTTCATTAGAAGCTGTCACATCTCACTAATGAAGATCCTTCCTTTGATAAAGAGTTAGCATTGACTCACCTCTAAAGATGCTTCATCGTTAACACTCTCCCTCACACGTTGTCTTCACTGCAGGACACACTGTCAGTCCAGTCACACTCCTGAGTCACCTGAAGAGATTTGGACAGGTGGCTGACAGCTGGATCCAGGGAGATGAAGTTTTGGGTCACACAAGCTGATACTCTTGCTATAAAGTGATTATAATGTCACTAAGAAGTGGGCTAGGGTTAATCTTAGGGTTCAGTTTACTGTTAGAATTAGGGTTAAGGTTAGGCTAGGGTTACAGAGTCTGTAGAGATTCACCAAATTGACAAGTGACACTTTGTTGAACATCTACTTTTTATCACCTGATCAGTGAGTATCAACACCGGACGATCCAAATAAAGTGTTAAGCTGCGTTCACAATTAGCAGTTTTTTTGTGTGGAAAAAGCTGCCTGGAGCTTCTTGAGGAGAAATAAAGTGGATATGAAAGATATATATTATGTATATGATGTAGTTAATGATGTATATGAAGTATGTATATGATGTAGTATAGGATGTATATGATGTGTGTATATATATGTAGTATATGATGCTATGTAAAGCCCTTTGAGACATGCTTGTGATAAAGGGCGATGTAAATAAACAAGACTAGACTTGACTAAAGCAGATCGATGATGTTAGCTGACGTTAGCTGAGCAGCTGCTAGCTTGCTAACTAACTTAGCTGGTTAGCACTTCAGACAATACAGCAACAAGCAAAGACTTACCAGATATCCCAATACACACCCAGTATGATCCACTCTGCCTCTGTATGATTGGTGGTGGGTTAGGGTTATTTGGTTATTTGAATCTCCGGATACTAACTTACGACAACAATCAATTTCTCCACTGGTACTTTGATGTTCTCCATCTTTGTTGTTGTTGTGGGAAACCCTGCCTCTCCTTTATCATGATTGGTTGGCAGAGAAAAGGACTGGTCACGTGACTCGGTGTATTTCTGTAAAGTCGAACATTGCTCATCTTTTTGATGATTTGATCTCCGACAAAAAAGCCGTCGGGTGCAGCGCTTTTTCGCCTTACAGCCGCTTCCTGTATGTTTTAATGTAAAAAAAAGGCGGTGGCAGTTCTGAATCACTACATGTAACCACAGCCTTACCAAGGTTTGTTCCCGTTTCAGCCAGAAGAAGATGCAAAGAACAGTTTGGCAAGTAGCAGTATAAAACGATTAGACATTGGTGTACAATATGCTGATTCAGCTCTATCGACAATATGAGAAAGAATGAGCTGCCAGCAGATAACAGCAGATAGTAGAAGAGGAACAGAAGCAGGACGGGGGGGCGTTTTGACAGCTGCAGTGTATTACAGCAGATCACTGCCGGGGTCAGGGGTCGACTCCCACCGACACTCTGAACACACAGTTTGTTGTCATGATGCTGGGAGACTCAGAGGCAGATGTTGTTAAATTCTGCTGAGAGCGATACACTGGAAACACAATGCTAATGTGACTGAAGTCTTATGAACTTATGAAGTCTTATGAGCAGCATGTCAGCTGGAATCTCTTGGGTTTTCCATGTGGGCAGAAGAGGCAGAGCTGTCACAACACACACACACACACACACACACACACACACACACACACACACGGTCACAGAGAGACAAACACTGATACACACACAGAGAGAAAATGTGTGTGTGCAGTCAGCAAAATGCTGACAGTGGAGCTGATGTTGGTGTTAGTTAGTCCTGAGGTCTCTGATGAACAGTGGGGCTCCTACCTCTAACCACACACACACACACACACACACACATACACACACAGAAACAGAAGCTGCACTCCTCCAGCTGCCAGAGGATTTGTGGCTGCGTGGGTCGACTGAAACAGAGACACTGCGGGTTGAGAGTCACACACTGATGTTTCAGGGTTACAAGCCTCATGAAAAACAACTAAAGCATAATGAGATCAAGACAAATATACAAATTTAATGCTAAGGTGCCAAAACCAAAACATGCTGGGTGCAGTGGAAATGATACAATACAGTGAAGCAATTAAGTCGATTTTTACACCAGTACTTTTACTTATACTTAAACCTGCAATAAGCGATTTCAGACCCTAACCAATATCCTGAACCTAATGTGTGCTATATGGAGATTTACTTGAGACATAATGATAGAAACCAATATCCAGCTGTGTTGCTGTTTTCTCCTCTTTTATAAAGCTTGTTGTCAAAACTCGGACTGACTCGAAGCTCCTCCCACTCCATCCCGCAGGTTTTCATTTGCTTGTCTCCTCCCTCGCTGTTTAAAAATGGCGCTCTCCCCCCAAAAAAATTCTCGTAATGGCGGAATCGATGGAGCGAGCGAGTAAACTTGTTAAACTAATAAACTTGTTAAACCAGTAAACTTGTTAATCTAGTAAACTTGTTAAACTAGTAAACTTGTTAAACCAGTAAATTTGTTAATCTAGTGAATTTGTTAAACCAGTAAACTTGTTAAACCAGTGAACTTGTTAATCTAGTAAACTTGTTAAACCAGTAAACTTGTTAAACCAGTAAACTTGTTAATCTAGTAAACTTGTTAAACCAGTAAACTTGTTAAACCAGTAAACTTGTTAATCTAGTAAACTTGTTAAACCAGTAAACTTGTTAAACTAGTAAACTTGTTAAACCAGTAAACTTGTTAATCTAGTAAACTTGTTAAACTAGTAAACTTGTTAAACCAGTAAACTTGTTAAACTAGTAAACTTGTTAAACCAGTAAACTTGTTAATCTAGTAAACTTGTTAAACTAGTAAACTTGCTACCTGCCTCTTCACTTGTCATTGTGGGACATGTGACCTTCAGCAGGAGAAAGATCTGTCAAAGTGAGACTGGTAGTTGGTGAGACTTCTCCGTAGGTTCAGTTAGCTTAGCTGTTAGCCTTTACGCACAGTGTGTCTTTAGAGGCTTCCGTAGTCCAGCAGCTTTGCTTATTTACAAATGTGTTGCGGTTTCTGTCGCCCTCTAGTGGCCGTAAAATCGCTTAGTGCAGCTTTAAGTAAAATATCAGCAAAGTTATAGTACTTCTACTTCAGTAGGATATTTATAGAGGAGGCTTTAGGTTTATTACATGCTTGGCACATTGCTTATTCAACATAATTCAACAGATTGCTTAGCGCATGTTCTCTGACAAAGTTGCAAGGTGAGCGAAGTGCTGATGAATGGAGTATTAATCCATGTGTCAGCGGTGAGATCATGAGACGATGCTGTCTGGTGAATGTTCAGCCTTGCCGGTGTTGGTCCTTGTGTGCATCAGCCTTGTTGGAGTAACTATCTTTCAGAAAACTGTGCTTCTCTCCATGCTGCATGTATCATTAAAGAGAACGCCGAGTTGGATGATGGCAAAATAGTCTTTATTTAGATTTTATTCTTCAATATTCTAGCGCTCTTTCCACCTCTGCATAGGAAGCGGTTTGCTTGCTGCTTGCCACAGAACAACTCCTGACTAGACGCTAGATGGGGAAGCAACGACTGTAAAAACAGAGTAGTGAGTGTTCTTCACCACAGGTTTCTGAAAATTTCGGGTTTACGGTCGCCGCCATGTTAA
Source organism: Centroberyx gerrardi (assembly GCF_048128805.1). Lineage (NCBI taxonomy): Eukaryota > Metazoa > Chordata > Actinopteri > Beryciformes > Berycidae > Centroberyx > Centroberyx gerrardi. Next base: position 6,083,351 of record NC_136007.1, on the reverse strand, counting down.
TATTTTTTGGAGCCGGAGCAGCCAGAGGGAAGCCGAAGGTCGACACAGAGCTGCAGCTCCACCTGCTGTTGGTCCAGAATCAACAACCTGTCAATCACTAGGAAAACAACCCTCAGAATTATGTCAGTAGTTGTAGTTTTAAGATGATGCAGTGGTGTCAGTAGTTGTAGTTTTACGTAAGATGATGTAGTGGTGTCAGTAGTTGTAGTTTTAAGATGATGTAGTGGTGTCAGTAGTTGTAGTTTTAAGATGATGTAGTGGTGCCAGTAGTTTTAGTTTTAAGATGATGTAGTGGTGCCAGTAGTTGTAGTTTTAAGATGATGCGGTGGTGTCAGTAGTTGTAGTTTTAAGATGATGCAGTGATGTCAGTAGTTGTAGTTTTATGATGTAGTGGTGTCAGTAGTTGTAGTTTTAAGATTATGTTGTGGTGTCAGTAGTTGTAGTTTTAAGATGATGTGGTGGTGTCAGTAGTTGTAGTTTTAAGATGATGCGGTGGTGTCAGTAGTTGTAGTTTTAAGATGATGCAGTGGTGTCAGTAGTTGTAGTTTTAAGATGATATAGTGGTGTCAGTAGTTGTAGTTTTAAGATGATGCGGTGGTGTCAGTAGTTGTAGTTTTAAGATGATGCAGTGGTGTCAGTAGTTGTAGTTTTAAGATGATATAGTGGTGTCAGCAGTTGTAGTTTTAAGATGATGTAGTGGTGTCAGCAGTTGTAGTTTTAAGATGATGTAGTGGTGTCAGCAGTTGTAGTTTTAAGATGATGTAGTGGCGTCAGTAGTTGTGGTGTTATGATGTAGTGGTGTCAGTAGTTGTAGTTTTAAGATGATGTAGTGGCGTCAGTAGTTGTAGTTTTAAGATGATGTAGTGGTGTCAGTAGTTGTAGGGAGGAGGATGTGGAGGGTTCAGGTGGCTCCACAGTGAGTTACAGTGGGACAGCAGGCAGCAGGTCAGTGTTGCTCAAGGGCACTTTGATCACATGACAGCTGACGGGGGTTGAACCTGTGACCTCACTGTTACAGAGTGCTCTGTCTACCCAGCATGCATCTCTGCTCTCTGACAACACAGAAGAGCGGAGGATTAAAACACTCTGCCAGCTCTGTACAACCAGGACCCCTGTGTGTGTGTGTGTGTGTGTGTGTGTGTGTGTGGTGTGTGTGTGTGTATGTGTGTGGTGTGTGTGTGTGTGTGTGTGTGTGTGTGTGTGGTGTGTGTGTGGTGTGTGTGTGTGTGTGTGTATGTGTGTGTGTGTGTGTGTGTGTTGATGGCTCAGTCACTGCACCCCCTCTATTTATTTGTGGCCCAGTAAAGCTGGGAATCATCACCACTTTACTTCCGCCCTGAAACACACACATACACACACACACACACACACACATACACACACTTACAGATAGACAGAAACACACACACACGCACAAACATACACACATACCTACAGACAGACAGAAAGAAACACACACATGTACCCACAGAAAAACAGATAGACGCACAAACGCACAAAGAAATACGCGCACACACACACACACACATGCACACACACACACACACACACCCCGAGGAGCCTCCAAAACCATCAAATGGCTTCAAAGAGTAGCTCAGTTGCCATGACAACCAGAATAAAAAGCAATTAGAGGTGATTTAAAAGCTGATTGGCTGTTAATGGTTCTACAGGAGAGAACAGATATTGCTGCCTAAGAGTTTGTGTGTGTGTTTGTGTGTGTGTGTGTGTGTGTGTCAATGTGTGTGTGTTTGCATTTGCTTTGCCTTGCCAGGAACTTTAACTGTCTCAAATATGGACGAAACATTTCTTTGACCTTAAAGCAATATTCCACTTAGTTTTAACATGGAGGTTATTTATTTGAACAGCAGAATATAATCTGCTCACCAGGATCAGATCAGCTGGACCAGTTTGTAGCTTCAGATTTTTTCTTCCCATTCATTTGAATGGAAACTGACATTGAACACGTTGGTGAACAGATTCAGCATCAGATCTGCTGCTGTGAGTCCAGCTGACTGTTGGTCCGACGCTTCAGAACAGAATCTCACCAAACACAAGAGAACACAGCGGAGGGATACCATTCAGGAGAGAGAGCTCCTGTTGGGGAGACCGGATCTACTTTAATTTTTAAATACCAAGGGCGTAACCATGGTATAGACATTGGGGAGGTCCAAATGAGAGCCCTCCCCCAGAATTTTTTTTTTTTTAAAGTGCATTTCCCACAATTCTATGATATTTATATATGAAAATTCGTACATTTAGAACATAATTTTGAGGACTACATTTGAATTGAAGGCGGGGGGGGGGGGGGGGGGTCACACAATGTTTTCCTTAAACGGAAATAAATAGAAAATAAATAGGAAATAACAAGAGACAGATCCGTTGACAGGGTTCATAAAAGGAGGACATATTTAACATATTTACTGTATATTGGGGGGGACAGATTGGTATTTTCTCAGTATTGGGGGGGGCACGACCCCCCCCCAAAGAATGCGTGGTTACACCCTAGTTAAATACTAATTTTAGTGTAAACCAAGAATAGAAATGCAAAATGACAACGGACCAGTTGCTGCTTTACTGTCTTACAGCAGGATCTGTTGTTGAATCTGTTCAACAATGTGTTCAATGTCAGTTTTCCTTGGTGAGTATAGTAGCAGGTTATATTTAGGTTTTCATGGCAGTCAAGTGTCAAATAATAGTGGAATATTGCTTTAGACTTAACTGAGAGCCGGCCAGTAAACCCACAGAGCAGCTAAGTGCCTTGCTCAAGGGCACCGTGACTGGAGTCATTCCTCCTTCTCCTTTTGTCTCTCTGCCATCGCTCCGGACTCTTTCCATTATATACTGTCTAATAAAGCAGAAACATGCATTACAACACAGGGAGAGATAGAATCTTTGTGTAAGAAAGAGAAAGAAATGTGTGTGTGTGTGTGTGTGTGTGTGTGTGTGTGTGTGTGTGTGTTGACCCAGATGTCTATCTAATAAAGCAGAAATGCCATCAAAGAAACAGCAATCTCTCCCAGAATGCCCCGAGGAAGTCAATTTACCAATCCCTCTCCTGGAACTGTTTTTAGCTAGCAGGGCGACTTGGAACGGCAGCAGGAACAGAAGCGGTTCCCCGAGGTTAGCAGCACCACATCAGACCGGGACAAACTCAGACGGAGGACTGGGGCTTTTTGAACCGCTGCAAAGCCGCCAAGCCGAGGTTCTCACCAACGAGCCTTTGAGCCAGGCAGCGATGCCTAGCGGAAATCATTAGCGGGAATCATCGCCCCGCTCACATCTCCGGCCAATTACTGGCTGTTGAGAAAGCAGGCCAGACAGGAGCGGGTGCTCAGCTCTGAGGATCTGACTCTGACTGATGGATCTGTCAGGAGAGCTGCTGCCCTGCCTCCTCTCTCTCTGATCTGTAAGACCCGCTGCACCTGCCACCTCCACATCTATGTACGCTGTTATTGGCATTTACAATATTATTTACACTGGTTATTTTAGTAATAAACTGTGACATTTTCATAAAAATAAATTTCTGCTCCTCTCTGTCTTTCTGCTGTAACACAACAGTGTTATAAAGATTTCTGATGTCTTTATTGAACACATTGTTTAAGACATTGACAGCCTTGGATGGAAAAAGTATGTGAACGTTCATATTTAGTAACTGGTAGAACCTCTTTAAAGTCGAGATGAAACGGCATTTCGAGAGTATCTAACTTCCGTATCGTGACGTATTTCCGAGTGAAACAGGAAAGACAGGCGGGACGTAACGTTGGGAGGAATTTGATTTGAACGTTGAAAAGTGGGCGTGTCATAACACCCGAAGACACACCGAAGTACCATGCTGTTGCTAGCTAGCTAACTAATGAATCTTAGCCTCTTAGCTCTGTGCGCTAAAAGTTGAAGATTGATTGATGGGTGGATGTTATGATATTATTGGTTGAAATTGGTTATGGGCATGCTTACGTAAGCACACGGCATATTTCGTTTTACAGGAAGAAAACATGATTGAATTTTGATATAAGAACACAAAGAAATTGATTTTTTGTATTTTTTTTGGCATATATTGTTAAATAGGTGCACAATATGACCAGGGATGTGATCTAAAAGGGTTAAAAAGGCATTTTTCATTTCATCTCGACTTTAACAGCAGTAACCTCGACTAGCTGCTCACCAGACCTGCACAGTGGTTTTTGGGGTATTTTGACCCGTTTCAGTTCATTGGTATATTTTTGGGAAGTTTTGCATGAACGGCTTGCTGCAGGCCATGCCACAGCATTTCAATAGGCTTAAGGTCAGGACTCTGACTTGGCTATTCCACAATGCAAATTTCCATTAGTTTAAGCCCTTCTGTTGTAGATTTAGTTTTGTGCTTAGGGTCATTTTCAGATCACAAACAGTTACCGATATTCTCTTGTGGAATTTCCCAATACAATTTGGAATTAATTGATTTCTCATTAATTGCAAGCTGTCCGGACCCTGAGGCAGCAAAACAGCTCAAACCAGATGCTCCCTGCACCAGGCTTCACGGCTGGGATCAGGGTCTGCTGCTGGTATGCACTGTTTCTTTCCTGCAAACATAACATTGTGCCTTTTTAACAGAAAGTTCAACTTCTGTCTCATCCTACCACAGAACACTGTTCCAGAAGCACTGTGGAGCATAGAGGTGGAGACAGGCAGCCATGTTTTCCAGTGGTTTCCTCCATGAACACCGCTCTCATTCAGTGTTTTTCTTACTGTGGACTCATGAAGACAGACATTAGCAAGTGCAAGAGACCCCTGCAGATCCTTAGGTGTTACCCTACAGTTCTTTGTCAACTCCTTTATATTTTTTCTGCGCTCTTACAGTGATCTTTGCAGATCACAGTATAGGATCCTCCTATAGAGAGAGCAGCAACACCGCTGAATTTCTTCCATTTGTTCCATTTATGTCAACTGATGGAAGTCTTTAGAGATGCGTCTGCAGCCCTTTCCAGCCTTATGAGCTTCAACAGTTCTTCTTCTGAGATCCCCTGAAATCTCTTTCGATCAGGTCACGTTTCACTTCAACAGATCTCTAACCCATAACTGAAATGTCATCACATTGATTGGATTACCTGACTCCAACCCCCCTTTCATAGAAGTCACTAACCTAGAGGTTCACATTATTTTTTTTCCAGCCTAGACTGTGAATGCTTAAAACAATGTCTTCAATAAAAACATGGAAAAGTACAGTTGTTTTTGTGTTATTTTTTTGGTTTATCTACTGTTATGACTGAGATGAAGAGCAATTAATGCAGAAATCCATCCCAAAGACTTACAGTTATATTGTATTGTATTGTATTGTTTTGCATTGTATTGTATAAACTTCAGCAGACTGAACATGAACACACTACTAGACATGACATATTGTATAAGAGTATGTCTTCATCAGTATTCAAAGCTGAGAAATTATAAGAAATGTGCAGTGAGAGGAGAAAATGGAAAAGACAGTGAGTGCAGCGCTCTAACATCCATTATTACACTTGCTTGTTATAGTTGTTGCTGCTGATGACTTCATGTGTTTTTATCTGTGTGGTGATGTTTTATGTAACTTCTGCTGCAATCCCAACTGTCGCTGGGAGGGCAATAAAGTTTTCTAAAGTCGAACTCTTCCCCTCTCTCTCCCTCTGACAGGTTTGACAGTAGTAGGGTTTCATCCCCACTAATTACCCTGAAAGACGAATGAAAAACCCCTCAACACCTTCCCACCCTCTCTTGAAAGGAACTCCCCTCTCTCCTCTTTTTCTCCTCTCTTCTTTCCCCTCCTATCTCTCTCCTGCCCTCCTCTGTGTCACCCTCCTCTTCTTTCTATGTATCTCTCCTGCACTCACCTCTCCTTTCTCCTCCTCTCTCCCCCTGTAGCCCTAACCAGTCCTGACAGCTGAGCTGGTGAAGGGAAGTCTCTCTGCTCTCTCTGTCCCTACAAGCACAGGAGAGGGAGACAGGGAGAGGAGGAGGGAGGTGTAGAGAGGAAGGACAGGACGAGGGAAGGGAGAGGGAGATAAAGAAAAAGAAAAAGGAGGAGAGGAGATAGAGTGGGGGGGTGGAGAAGGCATAGCCGAAAAAGGAGGAATGGGCCTTTCAGATGGATTGAAGGAGGAAAGAGTAGATGGTGGGAAGGAAGAAGGAGAGAGGTAGGGAGGAGGATGGGACAGCCAGGAAGGAGTGATGGAAGGAGAGGAACGGAGGAAGGAGCAAAGGGAAGGAGTAAAGGACAAACAGAGGAAAGGGTGGATGGTGGGAGGAGAGGAGGGAGACAAAAAGGAAGGGTAGAAACTGGGATAGGAAGGAGGGGTAAAGGAAGGATGGTAGGAGAGAGGGCGAGGGAAGAGGATGGGACAGCAAGAAAGGAGGGAAGGAAACAAGGAGAGGAGGATGACGGGAGGAAGGAGGGAGTAGAGGGAGGGAAAGAAGTAGAAGGGTAAGATGGAAGGAGAGAGGGATAAGGAGGGACTGGGGGATGGAAGGAGGATAAAGAATAGAAAGGGAGGGATGGATGAGAGAATGGAAGGATTGAGGGATCAAACACACCGATCACCCCAACCTTTCTTTCTTCCTCTTCTCTTCATCCTCACTCTCCTCCCTTCATCTACTACCATCCTACTCTGATGGGTAGACCGAGGCTCTAACAGGGTTCTCTGGGGCCGGCCATGCTAAAGCTGTGTACACTCACTGTACTGTAATGTGTCCTTTGCTGCACTGCAAAGCGCCTTTTCACTAACCCTTCTGTTGAAAGTGCTTTAGTAAACAACTTAACTCGCCAGCGGACAGCGACAGGAAGTGTGACCGAGGTTCTGCGCTGGGTCTGAACCTGTGATGTGGTAAAGTACCGGCCGCTCCACCGGGGGCTACAAGAAACTTGGTGGCTTGTAATGCCATTTGACAGTTTTAATGCCACAGCGTTCATAAATAAAAGAATACTGAACTCCATGCCGCACTGTTTGCTGCTGAAATTTCCAGGTTTATTCAGGCATTCACTTATTGTTGCAAAGTTAAAGGAACAGTTCACCCCAAAATGAAAAAATCAGTAGTTATCTATGCTCCATCGTTCGTATGACCACCAAACACAGCGAGTGAGCTACAGCAGTTCCATCTCTGCTTTCTCACAATAATTGAAGTGAAGTGAAGTGAAGTGAAGTGAGTCTTGGCTGTTGAAAGTTCCAAAATGGCCATAAATTAACCATTAAGTTTCTATTAACAATAATCCAAGTGTTTTATAGTCAAACCAACAGCGGCCGAGCAACATGCGTCGCTGAACTGTGGTGGTTCTGATATAACTTACAGACAATAAAATAACTACCCAAGGTTCCTCAAGCCCATTACTCACTCAATCATCTTTCACACCACTTGAGCTCCACTTTGGACATTTCATGGTTAGCTTATGCTTGTGTCAGAAGTGAAAGCCCAGGTGTGGGAGGAGTTCAGAGAGGCTATATGGAGAATGACTTTCAGGTGGCCTTGAAGAAATGCTGGAAAACCATTCGGCCATTCAGCTGGGGAACGCCGGACATCGCCCAGGCCGTTCTCAGCAGAGGCGTGGAAACGCTGACATTGACTAGGGACATTGTTGGAACGTGGAGAGAACGTTTTGAGGAACTCCTAAACCTGTTCAGGCGGCAAGATGGGAAGATTCTGGATGATCTAAGCCTTAGAAAGCTCCTCAGTGGTCAAGGCACCAGGGGAGAACATGGTGTGTCCTAAAATGCTGAAGGCGCTGGATGTTGTTGGTGTATCGTGATTGACACGTCTCTTGACGCATCACATGGATTTAGATGCCTTTGGAGTGGCAGTTGGGGTAGTGGTATGCATCATTGACATAAGGGGACTGGACGATTATTTCAAATATCAAATATTAATTCGGATTCAGGAGGAACAATGCAGATTTTGTTGTTGTCGTGGAACATGGCCCAGCTTCTTACCCTCTCAAAGACAATTGAGGGGTCATGGGAGTTTTGTAATCCTGTCTACGTGTGTTTTGTGGATTTGGAATAAGCCTATGGCTGTGATCCTCTGGATGTCCTGTGGTAGGTGCTGTGGGATTATGGGGTGCCGGGGCCGCTGTTGCGAGCCATTCATTCCCTATACACTCAGGACGAGAACTGTGTTCCCAGTCTTGGCATTAAGTCAAGTTCTGTAAAGATGGGCATCGGACTCCGTCAAGGGTGCACCTTGTCTCCTCTCCTGTTTGTGACATTCATGGACAGGATATGAAGGCACAGCCAAGGTCTAGAGTATCCAGACCTTCTGGCTTCATTGGACTGTGATCTCCGATGTGCACAGGAGCAGTTTGCTGCCGAGTGTGATGTGGTTGAGATGCGAGTCAGCACCTCCAAGTCTGAGGCCTTAGTTCTCTCCTGGGTGAAGGAGGCCGGTCCCATCCTGGTGAGGGGTGAGCAGCTGCCCCAAGGAGGAGTTCAAGCACCTTGTGGTCTTATTCACGAGTGCGGGTATGAAGGATCATGTGGTTTACCGGCAGTTAGGTGCATGCAGGCGTTGTACCGGACAGTGGCGGTGAAGAGAGAGCTGAGCCACGAGGCAAAGCTCTCGATTTACCGGTCGATCTTGGATCCTTGCCTGTGGTCACAAGCTCTGGCAAGTGACCAGAAGGATTGAGCTTGCGGATACTATATTCTCCGTGACAGGGTGAGGTCACTCTCTGACAGGGTGACAGGGCTGCAGCTAATATCTGACCTGAATATGAAACTGGATGGGCGGATGTTCCTTTAAGATCTCAGCGTTGAAAGTGTCTCAGTGAGTCGATGTGACTGAAACCCATCTGATTTGATGAAGGATTTACCGGAGAATCACAAGGCAGTTTGTTCCTAAAATTTATGGTGAGAGTGATTGAGGACAAAGTTAAGTTGACCTGCATGTTGACAATTGTGCTGATTAGACCATGCTGAGAAGTTGCAGTGATTTGTGTAAATTGCAGTCGACGATTTTACATGAGGAGGGAGAGAGAGGAGGTGTGAGAAGAAGACGTAGAGTTGTAGGTGTTTGATTGCACAGTGAGAGAAGAACAACAAAATCAACCCCACACATGGCGGTGTAATGATGATGGTTCATGATTGGTCTGTTTCTTTACTGTCTTTCCACCTGCTTGTCTTTCTACCTACTTTTATACCTTTCTTACAGTGTGTATGTGTATTGGGGGGGACATTTAGCAAACCTGTTGCTAAAAGATGCACAATTTCTCTGTCTCTCTTTCTCTGTTTTTCTCTTTCTGTTTGTCTCTCTCAATTTCCTAGATTCTCAATTCCTCTCTCTCTCTCTCTCTCTTCCACACACACACACACACACACACACACACACACGCTGTTTTCCCCTGACCGGCTGCACGCTGCAGCACTTTTGCTTCGTCCCCAAGAAGAACTGTTCATAATAATAATAGTAATAACTTTATTTGTGTAGCTCTTTTCTAGAAGCAACGTTTACAAGGTGCTTTACAGACATAAAAAAAACAGAGACAGTGAAGTAAAAGTAACTCAAATAAAATAAGAATTAGATACAAAGTGTGGAAAACGAAAACAAGTGTCTACAACCTACAGTCAGTATCAACTATAATTTTACCTACATACTACATAATAGTGTACACACATATTACATATATATAATACAGCACAGCAATGTTCTTCATTAAAGGCAATTTACACTCATTGACAAAACACACACATATATACAAGTTGCATACACACACACACACACACCCACACACCCACACCCACACACACACCCAGCCTGAGGCCAGCGTGGATGTTTTATTAATAGGTGATCCATTATGGATTCACATGCTGAGGTTGTCTGTGGAAGCTCATCAGCAGCAGGCACACAGCCAAGAGAATTCCCCTTACTACTGAAGGGAAATCTAAGGGAAAATGTTTTAAAGGGAGCTACCACTCCATTTAAGACTTCCTTTAGTTTAACCTCATGGTCAAGCAGAGTCCAGTCATGTTTTTGGAGAACATGAACAAAGCACAGCACATGTGTGTGGCAGGAAGCAACGGGGCTTATGGGAAATGTAGCCTTCATTTGGAGAAACACTATACTAACGATACCACAAGACAAAGACTACCAGTCGTCTCCACCATGGTCTCTTTTGTTTACAGTAATGCTGCAGATAGCAGCTTTAAACTGACTTAGACCATAGAAAGAAAATCTAAATTGAACTATTCTCCCTTAAATGTGAACAGGTTAAGGGTGATTGGTGAAGAGGAAGAGGACAGCGCCTACCAAATACACACCAGCTGTACTTCACATGGGACAATGGTTGTTTGTTTACCTGTAGTTTAGTAATTTGATTGCAATTACTGCGATTTTGATTACATTTACCTATAGTTTGACTATACTTACATCTAGTTAGATTATAATTAACTAGAGTACATTTGATTGCAGTTTGATACCATTTCCCTGTAGTTTAGTTACACTTAGCAATAGTTTGACTGTATTTACTTGAAGTTTGACTATACTTACTGTAGTTTGAAGGTGTGGCATGACAGTCCAAGTATACATCAAGTAGTTAAACTAAGAGCAGCAACATTCAGATTTACTATAGTTCCCCAGTGCTGCAGTGAGGCTGAATATAAAGCAGTGAGAGAGGCAGAGCTGAACTGAGAGTTTGGCACTGCAGTCAAATGACACTCTACATAATGAGATTTAAAACTATGCTCATCTGAAGAGTTAAAAACACACCAATTCAGTTTTCATTTGATAAAGCAACCAGACTAAACCAAACCAAGAGTATACACACACACACACACACTACAATATACTGTGTATATATATACACAGTATATACACTACATATATATATATGTATATATACAGTATATACAGTATATATACACTACAATATATACCGTGCTTCGCACCATGTGTGTCAGTATATTATGTACTGGTGTGTTAGTTGTCAGTAAGTCTCTGCACTAATGCCACCAAGGCTAATTCCTGCACATGTACTGTACTTGGTGAATAAACTGATTCTGGGTCAGATGATAGCAGTAATACAGGACTGGACTGCAGTCAGATTACTGAGACGAGCATCTCTCCTGTTCTGTTAAAGAAGTAAACTGCCAATTCCTGTCCTGTAATAATGGTATCATAATTTTTTTTTTATCCCATTTTTGCCGCTGTGTTTTATCATATTTATGTGCAAATAACTAAAACTAAACTGAACTGGACTGAACTGAACTGCACAATGTGTATTTTTTTCTCTCTGTGTTTTATCTATAAATGTGCAAATAACTAAAAACAAAACTTAACAAAATATTTCTAAAACCTGTTGTTCAGTTTAGTACAGTTTAAAGTTCAGTCCAGGAGGGGAATTCAAGGCAAAATAAAACACAATGACAACACAGATACAATGCAAATACAAAGTCGATCCCAATTCAATTAAAAAGGATAAATGGTGGCAGACACAAAGAATGTGCATCAAGTGCAAAGTGCAAAATGCAACTTTTCACGTAGAGTGCAAATAAAGTGTATCTGTTGCTCCTGGGATAAACAACAAGCGAAGACACAGACAGACGCACAGCTGCTGCTACAGGAGCAGCGCCCCCTAGTGTCACGCATCCCAGGTTATTTAACTCTGTCCAGAGCATCACTCACACAGACACAGAATATGTTGTTAGACCCCAGTGACTATGTTGAATAAATGTATTACCTTCCAAGACGTTGGGAAAGTGGGGGGCGACCAGCAGCACTGGAACCTACAGCCTCAGCAGCGTTTCTCTTCTCTGTTTTACACTTGCAGGAAGCGATGCGGAGCGCTGAGGGTTGTAAGCCGGTCTTTAGTCTTAGCCGCCTCCACTCTGCATGGGTAAAATAGTGCTGTGTGGGCACAATGCAGTCATCACTTATTCATTCTCGCTCCATCCTTTATGGAAAACAGGAGCACCGCGGATTAAAAGCATCATTCTTTTATGAGCCTGCTGGCTGCTTTAGAGAGTTTAATGTACAGAAATAATGTATGTTTCACCTGAAGGCAACAACAGGCTCTAAACAGCAGCTGGAGGTTCGGCGTGTCAGACAGCCGACACTGAGTACAGCAACACGCTCATCAAATTTAATGAAATGAGCACAAACTCAGATTACATGTTGTGGACATGAATAATGTCTCAGATCAGGTTCCTCCACAATGAAACGATCATGTGACAACAGCAGGAATTGGACTCGGCATTTTCACCTGTTAAAGGTTAATTAACAGTTAGCTAAAGTTTAGGCAAGTAAAACAACTGTGGTTAAAGTTAGAGTTAAGCTTAGGGTTAAGTTTCAGGTTAGGTATACAGGCAACTAAAACTTTGGTTTTAGTTGTAATAATAATAATAATAATAATAACAATGATAATAATGTAGCAATAAATATAACACTTAGTAAAACTGTAAAAAATTGTAAAAACAAAATGTCCCAGGTATAGGGATACGAAAAATTGAATAAATAAATAACAGACAGGGTAACAAGGCTAAAATGAATGCAAGCCGAACATTATAGAAAGTTGTTATGACAAAAATAACATGGAAACAGTGAATCCATTCTAAACTCTGTCCCAGCTGCCTGACCGCCACCTCCTGTCTGCTGTGTACAGTATAATTGGTTTCCAGCTGTAAACTACGGTATCAGGAGTTAAATCTTCCAAAAACAGTCTGTGTTCCTCATCAGTCTCCCCCTGTTCTTCCTGTGAGGACGACTCCAATCGCAGCAGATCTCCTGGATACAGAGATGTTATCGCACGGCGGGCCGTTGAGTAATCACCTCAGCCCGTCGCCAGGCGGGCCGCGCCTGGATTCAGATTAGAGTGTTTGATGTCGGCTCGCGTGCCGCCGCAGATAAACCAGACGAGTGTGTGCCGCTTCCTGCCGGTTCAGCGAATTTCACAATGCACTAATTAGAGTCTTAATGAGCCGAGGAGGCAGAGAGGCTGCAGAGAGGACTGGACTCTTTAAAGGAATAGTTCACCCCAAAATGAAAATTCACTCATTATAATAATAATAATAATGATAACTTAGATTTATATAGCGCCTTTCAAGAGACGCTTTACACAGTGAGGCAGACAAAACAAATAAAACAAGAACAGAAAATAATTATAGCAATAATTGCCGGGGATGAGAGAATTAACTAGAGGCCATAGGCCTTGGTTAACAGGTGGGTTTTCAGGTTTTTTTTAAAAGTGTCCAAAGACGGGGCGTTGTGGATCTCTGCCGGGAGAGAGTTCCAGAGGGTGGGGGCTGCCACACTGAAGGCTCTGTCCCCAAAAGATCACAGGCTGGTGTGGAGGGTGGAGAGCAGACCCGTGTCTAAGGACCGCAGATTCCAGGACGGGGTATAGGGGGTGGAGGAAGTCAGATAGGTACTGGGGGGGCGAGGGCATGGAAGGATTTGTAGGTGAGAAGGAGGATTTTGTAGGAGATGCGGGACTTGACCGGGAGCCAGTGAAGGTGGATGAGGGTGGGGGTGATGTGCTGCCAGGGCTTGGTGCGGGTGAGAACCCTGGCAGCTGAGTTCTGCACATACTGGAGCCTGTCCAGGGCTTTGCTGGGTACCCCGGACAGGACTCCATTGCAGTAATCCAGACGGGAGGTAATGAAGGCATGGATGAGGGTCTCTGCCACGGAGTCAGAGAGTGATGGCCGGAGTCTGGAAATGTTTTCGAGGTGGTAGAAAGCGGATTTGGTGATGGATTTGATGTGTGACTGAAAAGAGAGGGTGGAGTCCAGAATGACACCCAGGTTGCGGACTTCTGGGGATGGGCAGATGGAGCAGCCATCCACGTCGAGAAGAAGATCTCCAACCTTCTGGAGCAGTGCTTTGGGAGCCACAACCATGAGCTCTGTTTTGTTGCTGTTAAGCTTGAGTAGGTTAGATGACATCCATATTTTTATTTCATGCAGGCAGTTGACAAGAGACTGTGGGGGGAGCTGAGTGGATGGTTTAGTGCTGAGATACAGCTGTGTGTCATCAGCATAGCAGTGGAAGCTTAGACCGTGGTGGCGGATGATCTGACCAAGGGGGAGCATGTAGATGGTAAAGAGGAGGGGTCCAAGCACAGAGCCTTGAGGTACGCCTTGGTTGACTGGGGCCGGGGTGGAACTGGAGTCACTGATGGTAACAAACTGTTTTCTGTTGGAGAGATATGACTGGAACCAGGAGAGAGCAGCACCGGTGAGGCCTAGGTAGTCGGATAAGCGGTTGAGGAGGATAGTGTGGGAGACTGTGTCGAAGGCTGCAGAGAGGCCCAGGAGGATGAGAATACTGATGTGGCCGGAATCAGCAGCGATGAGGAGGTCATTGGTGATTTTGATGAGGGCGGTCTCCGTGCTGTGGTGTGCTCTGAAGCCAGATTGAAGGGGTTCATAGAGCTCATGGTTGGACATGTGCTGATGGAGTTGGGCGGCAACTGCTCTTTCCAGGATTTTGCTGAGAAAAGGAAGGTTGGAGATCGGCCGGTAGTTGTTGAGGTCATCCGGGTCCAGACCTGGCTTTTTGAGGATAGGGGTGACTGAGGCCCTGAGGTTAGTTAGGGCTGGTGCACTCACTGTCTTGATGTTCCTGAACGTGATGGTACATTTTGTGTGCTGCCTGGACAGGGGGACAGGAACGGTAAAGAGGATGGCATGATGGTCAGATAGAGCTAGGTCCACGCACTGGAGATGGGAGGGAGTGGAGCACACCAGATCCAGCGTGTGACCTTTGGCGTGGGTGGGACCTTGAACATGCTGTGTGATGTTGAAGCAGTCCAGCAGTGACAGGAATTCAGCGGCAAACATGCAGCTGCTGGAGTCCACATGAATATTGAAGTCACCGAGCAGAAGTGTAGATGGAGACATGGAGCAGACAGAAGTGAATAGCTCAGATAGCTTGAACATGAAGGTAGTGGAGGCTTTAGGGGGGCGGTAGATAAGGACAACCTGGAGCTGTGAAGACCCAGCCAGTGGGAAAGCAACACACTCAAATGAGGTGACATTGAGTACTGGAAGTTCTTTAACCAGGATGTCAGTTCGATGTATAACAGCCAGCCCACCACCATGACCCATGGAGCGGGGCATCTGTAGGTACACATAGCCTGGGGGTGTGGCTTGATTGAGTGTCACAAAGTCCTGCTGATTTTGCCATGTCTCGGTTAGGCATAGAAGGTCGATCTTCCTGTCCGTGATGATGTCATGGATGAGTAGTGCTTTGTTGTTTAGGGAGCGAGTATTCAGCAGCATGAACGTTGCAGTGTTGTTTATAGATGCTGAGACAGGCGACAGGGGAGGAACGACACTGTCAACACAGACCAGGGGCCTCAGATTGCCAGTGCACACGTGTGGTTTGTTGTGATGACGTCGTCGCAGTGCGATGGAACGCCTGTCAGACAGTACAGAGGGAGTAGCAGGATCCGAGTAAATAAACTTGCATCGGGAGGCCCTGTGCATATAGCAGGGGCAACGCAGGAGTGGTTGCAAGAGGGATGCAATGTCAGCGAGGCAGTTTAGAGTGATGTGACTGAAGAGGTTCAGGAGTTCCAGTGTGGAGTATTTTATGAACACCATTTCAGCAGCAGAAGAGCGCCAGCTAGCTACCGACGCCGCGAGCCGGGGAGGAGGCACCCAGCCTCGGACCACAGCAGCGGCGCAGCAGTGAAGCCAGAGCAGGATGACGGGACCAAAAGAGAGGTCGGGGATAGTCCTGGTATTGTGGCAGAGAAGAGTCCAGTCGGGGTATTCCAGAGAAGATAATCCACAGTTTGTTGAGTACGCCGGTGAATCACTAGCTAGCGGGGATAGGCTAACAGCTGGTCGGCGGAAGCTAACAGCTGGTCGGCGGAAGCTAACAGCTGGTCGGCGGCTAACAGCTAACAGCTGGTCGGCGGAGAAGGTGAGTACACAAAACCAGAGGTGTACAACCTTCAAACTGTTAGCAGCACAGGACTGGAAAGTGTTGAGACAAGATAAGAAGTGGCGGAGACAGTCAACACCTATTCCTACTTGAAGTGAAAAGCACAATTTTGCCTCGGATTGAGAAGCGGCGACATACACGCCAGCGTCCTCTCACATCCGATGTGATTTGAGGAATGCCTAGAGACTTGATTATCTACTCACCCGCACTTCTCCAAATATTCAAATACCCTGAAGAAGACTTTTGTCGAAACGTCGGCTATAATAAATGATTTGCATTGAGGCTACGAGTGTGCGAACTCTCCTTCTACTCCTGCACCGCCTGCTGTGCTCAGCACCTCCTGTGTGTCCCCCTCTCCTCTATTAAGCCTTCTCCAAAACAACTGAGGTGGCTGACTCCTGGTTCCTTAGAGTCCCAAAACAGGCAAATATGACCATAAAATTACTCCAACTTGTGCAGCAGAATCCAAGTGTTCTGAAGCCAAACGATCGCACTGTGAGTCCAAAAGTCTAATATTAACTTCATGATCTCCTATCTCCTCCTCCGACGAGAGATTTTTATATAAATTCTTAAATATGGTGGTCTTATTGAGCTGTCAGTGTGGTCTTCTACAAAGCTTAATCCTGAGATTACATTTTTCTAAATCACTTACTGGTTTGGAGAATGGTAAAATATGCATATTCCCTCCAAACACTCCAAGTACTTGCTGTTACTATTAGATGAGCATATGCCTCTAGCACAGATTTTGTCCATATTTGATAACAGAGTGTAAACGCAGATGTAACAATGTTACTCATTCATTCCGATAGGGCCAATTTAGCATCGTTTACAGGCCTAAAATAGCATTTTTGATTGACAGGTGTCAATCACCGTCATGATTAATTATTTGAGTAACTGTACAATCCGTACTTATGTCATTACTGTATCCATTCTGGCATTGTGCAACACAACAAAAGGCAGCAGATCAGAAGACAATGAAACGCTTAATTAGCTAGCTCTTCTCTACTGAGGGGAGCGAGCTGATACTCTACCAGCTAGTAAACATTATACTGCCTCCTGGCTTCTGCAGCCAGGCTACTTAGTACTTACTGAAGTAAAAAACAGACATGGGGAGAAGTCTCCGCACACACACACACACACACACACACACACACACACACACACACACTCACTCACTCACACACTCACACACACCCACCCACTCACACACACACACACACACACACACACTCACTCACTCACACACTCACACGCACCCACCCACTCACACACACACACACACACACACACACACACTTAGAGGGTGCACTGGTTTATGGGCTCCCGGCCTGTCAGTGACGCAGCGGCTGGGCGGGCCCTCCTGTGGCCCACAGGCTCCTGACCTGACAAGCAGCCACACCACAGCAGACGCCACATGGCTGAAGACAAACAACCAGGAGGGGAAACACTCCACCATTCACTGTATCACAAGCCAAACCTGTCAAACATTCAGGGTCCTTATTTCCAGATGATTTTTTTAGATACAATAAGCAATAGCCTAAGTTTTCTGCGAATAAAACCGTGGTAAAACATTTTATAAGCTGAATTGACTAATTAGGCCTACATTCAGTTATAGTCTCTTGTTGCAGAGGCTTGAAGAGGTCTTGAATGTGAATCTCTCTCATTGACTCCCAGACAAAAAAGAAGGAGTCTACTCTGCCTAACAGTGTTTTCAGTAAAGACGGAAGTATTTGGAAGTGAGAACTGCTGCTTCGCTTGTATACTGTCTGGCAACCCTAATTACTGCTGCTATTACTATTATTATTACTATTTTCACTACTACTACTTCCACCACTACTACTACTGCTACTACTACTAATAATAATAATATAGTTCTAATACTGCTGGGGTGAACTGATCATGTCATAGTCTGAATTTTTCAGAATAAAAAATCTGAATATTTCAGATTTTCTTTCATTTAGCTGAAGAACACTTTGTGGTGTGTAGTACTTAACATCCCTGAAGGCGTTAATGCATCTGGGGTCATTATGTCTTAAGGGTAGATACAACTGTGTGTCATCAGCATAGCAGTGAAGGGGAACATTGTTCTTGTCCCTCTACTGCATGTAGAGGGAGAAGATGATGGGACCAAGTACTGAGCCCTGTGGGACCCCACAGGTGATGTCTATATTGATGACTGATGACTTGTTATTGTGACAGAGAAGGTCCTGTTAGATGAGTAGGATTTAAGACAGCTCAGTGCTAAGCCTGATACCCATCTACTGTTCAAGGCGGTCAATTAAAATTGTATGATCCATGGTGTCAAAGGCTGCGCTGAGGTCTAAAAAGATCAAAATTGAACATTCTCCTGCAGGAGGGATGTTTCTAAACCTGACTGGAATCTTTTCAAAAAATATTATGTTTCAAATACGATATTAACTGGGTAAAAACTTTAACTACTACTACCCATACTACTACTACTTTGACGACTTTTAGGCCTATAACAAGTACTACTACTACTAGGCCCACTACTGCAACCACCACCACCATTACTAATAATACTATTACTATTACTACTTCTAGGCAACTGTTGCTAATAACATTATTGAGTAATTAAATTAATAAATTAAATGTGCAAAAAAAAAATCAAATGTCATGGCAGGTTTTCCAGATGTTTTTCTGTAGCTGTGGTCAGGAGGAACCTCCATCATACCAGAGGTGGACGATACTGACTGGATGATATCTGGTATTTAATTTAATTGAATTTGATTGAAAATTGATCTGTTTGGATAAATCAACTGAATAAATGTGCTGTGAGAAACACGAGCAAAGCGTCTTCACCACGCGACCGGAAGTCATCTGTTTGTCTTGTATTCAGTGATTCCGCCTACGCTGCTGTTCGCCTGTTGTGGAGATACATTAAGGAAAATGGATGAGGGAGGGTGATAATTTTTCTCTCTCTCTTTGTTTTGTCTCAGTAAATTGGTGGACTAGAACATGAATAGAAGGGGATTATCAATGTCCCCATTATTCCTTGTGTGGGCAATTTGTGTGGGAGGGCAGCCATTTTATGATTACAGAATAGTAGCCTATACTTTCCTCGAATGTAGAAAACACCTTCTGAATGTATTTAACTTACAGTTAATGTTTTCCTACTTTCTTCTGTCCCAGGAAAGAAATGATCCTGGACTCAGAGAACTATAGTAGTACTACCATGCCATAGGAGGTAAAATGCCATTAAAGGAATAGTGCCACCCAAAATGAAAAGCTTCATTTCCATTCATTATTTACTCACCCCCGTGTCAGCGGAAACACCAAGTGAGTTAGCAGCACAGCTCCATGTCAGCCTTCTCCAAAGCAACTGATGTGGCTGGAGATCGGTTCTTTAGAGATCAAAAAAAGGCAAAAAAATGACCAAAGCTTATGCAGAATAATCCAAGTCTACTGAAGCCAAATGATTGAGTCCAAAATATTGATATTTACACCAGCGTTCA
>NC_136007.1:6023999-6061499 GCF_048128805.1 Centroberyx gerrardi | reverse complement strand
ATTGCTATAGTGACTTATAGTGTTTATGGTACTGATTAACTATAAATTTGCCTATAATATCCCTATTGGGACTTACGGTGTGTATATACAATATACAGCCTACTCATTCATTAAAATATCCCTACGATAATCCTATAGCCTAGTGAGTTACAATGTGTCATTCAATGTAATATTCCTGTAACATTCCTATAGTGACTCAATGCTGAGTTTATAGTGACCTTATTGTACTTAATGGTGTATATTGTGTATATCCTGTGGTATCACTATAATATTCCAATAATATTCCTTTAGGATATATATAGTTTATAGTTTTGCTGTGACATAGGCTATGTACAGTATCCCTGTTAAATAATATTCTAGGATTAATGTGTATGCAGCCTATATGTCTCTCAGTTTTTTGGATCAGGTCATAACGGGTTTAATCCGCTCCGGGTGCGTCATGCATGTCCAAAAACTTGAGCAGCCGCTGGACAAACGAGGATAAAACGGCGCTGTGAAACCGAGACAGACTCCCGTGCACCGGATCACCGCTCCGTTAGCGCTTCATCCCCATTTTAACCATGACTGGCTTTTGGTCACATATGGTTTTCTGCACGAGGCTGTGGCCGCGCGCCTGGCTGCGCAGCGCGTTCTTCCCCTAAATCCACTTCTGATTTGACTCATCAAGCCGCTGATGAAGACAGTCCAGGTCTCTCTCTCTGCTCTGTGTCTCATCAAGTTGAGAGACCTGCATCTGGCGTCGGAATAAAATCACATGTAACCTTCTGACGGTCTGAGCCTGTAGGAGCTGCCGAGGCTGCGAGGCGACCTTCAGCTGCAGCTTAACAACACACACACACACACACACACACACACACACACACACACACACACACACACACACACGAGCTCACATCAGCAGCTTCTCCCTGTGTGTTTATTACATCCAGAGCAACAGCCTCCTGTCAGAGAGATCATCTGGCTGCAGATTGCACGAATAAATCACAATATTGCAGTAATATCCCTATAATATCCCTATATTACACTGTTTGTGTTTCTCAATAGTGAGCTACAGTGACCTTACTGCACCTTATGGTATTTTTTATCTCTTATATTATCAATATAATATTCCTATAGGGACTTAGTGTGTATCTGAGTTTCAAGAGTGAGTTGTAGTGCTTCATGGTATTATGTCCTATGCTATCACTATAATATGCCCACAGAGACTTCTGTAACATTTGTGTAATATCCCTCTAAAATTCCTAATAGCATCACTATAATTATTTACTATATGGTTCTTTTTCAGAAGGGGGAAAAGAGCAAATTCAGTCAGTCAGGGTGAGACTGGAGACTCATCCTGCACATCATGTCTGTTCTTTAATGAGCGTTATCTAAACAATGAAAGGGAAGTAAAAGTTGTATTGTTAAAATTTATCTTAACTATGAATCTTTACACCTTAGCTGTGAATTTTCACACAACTCCCAGAATCCTCCTCGTGTGTTTAGAGAGAATCGAGACCTGCAGGGAAGGGAAGGGAAGGAGCGTTTGAGACGAGTGGATTCTGATGGCCGTGCATTTGTTCCTCAAAAATAAAACCAATATATCCGACAGAGGACAAGACAAAGATTTCACATTCATTTTCTCGAGGAAAAGCCATGAGAGCTTCTGAAGAGACGGAAAAGGTCAATTTTAAAGTCGGTGTTAATGGAGAGTCTCCTTACATTCTGTCTGCCTTCCCTTTCTTTACATTTACACTTGCTTTCTGGCATTTAGCTGAAGCCCTTATCCAGAGCCACTTACAGTAAGTGTAACAGCAGAACAAGCTTGTCACCACACCAAAAATAAGGGGTCAAAGGTCAGAGTCTGACAATGTTCCTGTGACCCTGGAACAACCATGTAAGAATGTAAGAGTGAGCGGTAGGAAAAGTAATAGAATAAAACCTAAGAAGAGAGATAGAAGGGACTTTTTTCTTTTTTTTTAGAGCAAGTAGAGTGAGTAGATTAGGAAATGTGTTCAGTTTCTGAAATCACATTATGCTGGCATGCGGTAGACGGCAAAACGAATGTTCATTGTTTTCAATAGTAACAGTAAACTCAGCCAACACTGGAGAACTGTGGCGTCTGCACAGGAGACGCAACTTGGCAACAAAAGTTGAATTTTCCCGACTTTTGCCGTCTACAGCGGCAGCGAGGACAAACCAGACCATGAAAAGTCTAGAAAAGCAGATGCGGCTAATTATGAGTTTTCTATTAGAGTCTTCCTTGTTTTTGGGAGTCTGGGGAGAAAATCGTGTAATGCCAAAATATTGAAAATGAACACTCAATCGGATAATCGGCTAATGCAAATTGGCAATTCATCGCATCAATTTGCACTGAATGGTCGAGCTTCTTGTTTATCAAAATCATCACGGCAGTAAGAAGACAGCTTGTCGTTGCGGCTGACGGACGTCCCATGATGCCGAGCCATACGGGGCTTTCGGACCGCAGTGTGAACGCAGCGAGTGGGAAGAGGGCAGCGCTCCTCTCTGTGTTCGGTGTGTCTGGACGGAGGCTGCAGCCCGCTCCTCTCTGTGCTGATCAGTGTCTCTTGTTTGTCCGACAGGAGGCCTTTTCCCCACCGGCTCCCATGAGTACGAGGTGTTTCGCTTCGCCCTGGCGCGGCACCAGGACGTCCCCAAACTGGTGCCGCAGGTGGACATGGTGGACACCGGCAGCAGCTTCGCCATGACCTACGCCTGTAAGTCCAGCTTTAAATTCATCTGAGTTGGGTTTGTGTATGGATGCTCACCAAGGATTTTGTCACAAAGGATTGTAACATAAAGTCCTGTGTGATGGTAAAAAACACAGCAACTGTCTGTTATGTAGGAGGGAAAATACCGACAGAGGGGCCATTGAATCCTATGAACAAAAGAGTGAAATTATTATGAAATTCAACTATTCCTCATTTTGCTGGGGACCCGCTGGAACCCGTTCAAGGCTCAGCAGTGGCCCCCGGACACAGTTTGGGAACCACTGCAATAGAGCACTTCTGTAGTGTGAAAATCTCAAACTAACTCAAATTCTGGTGATTTTAATGTTAGAAGGGAACTTTGCTGTCTTCATGCAGTGATCTGGTTTCATTCAGAACCCACTGGATAAGTTCAGAACGACGGCACAGACCAGGAAGTGAACTGTTTCTGTGGAGAACCGCTCCCTTTCACTAATTTCACCAGTCCGGTATATTTTTAGGATAAGTCACTCGCTCGCTCGGTTTGTTGCTCCCAAAAATTTCAAAACACCTCACTGTGTGTTCAGCAGCAGGATGCAGAGGAACCATCGGCTGCCTGTTGGTGTCTCAGCCACTCTGCTGCTTCAGCTCACTGTAGGGCATCAGGTGGGTCCTGGTTCTGATCCCAGGGTTGGAAGATTAGGCTTTTAGGAGTCAAATAGGTTTGTTTGTTTGTTTGTTTGTTTATTTGAATCCCCATTAGCTGCTGCATCTTAGAACTTTACGTTGTGATAATACACTGTGACCGTACAACCAAATAAAATGTAATATTACAGACAGGACGACTAAAACGTACGGTGAACATACATTGATATATACATTGAATATACACTACAGTAATACACTGTGACAATACGACCAACAAAACATGTGACATTACAGAATAAACAGGACGACCACACACAAATAAGACAAGCTCCTAAAAATAAAAATAATTAATAATTCACCTTAAACACTCATTCTTAGTAGACACATTTACACATATAGACCACAACCACAGCGTCCATCAACAGCTGGAATACATTTATGTTTCGCTCAAAGCTGCAAAGGTCGCTGCTCATCACAAACTACCTGCTTGTTCAGAAGGAGAGGACGAAGCAGACTGACTCTCCATCCACGAACATTCAGCTGCCGGCAGTTTCCCAGCCTGCACTGCAGTCACATTGTTTTAATTTGACACCGGCGATGAGGCGTTCCAGTCCTCTCTGTCGTTACACCTGTAAGTTCAGCTGCAAGTTGTTACCGGTTAAAACGCACAGCAGAGTGTGAGAGAAGCTACGGATTAAAGTGCAGATTCTGCACTTTAAGCCCATTTTATAACGGCTTCGCCTCACTCGGGATGTAATTTCCTCTCAGAATCAGGTTCTGCTTACCAGGTTTGTCTAATTTAAAACAACAAACACTCAGAGGTTCAGATGACATTATTCATGGTGACATTATTCGTGGTGCTTTTGTATTTTAGTAAGGGATTTACTGTATAATAGGTAGTTGCAGACAAGCAATCTGATTGGTTAAAGAACGTCCGACCTGTGTTGATATTCCCATGATGCACACCTAGCCGTGCTGAATTGGTTGCTATGCCAACTGTTGTGTTAACCAGGGAGCTAGTTACCAAGCTTTGTTGGTTATTATTCCTGTGTATGTGCACTGCTTGAAAGAAAAAAAAGAAAATCAGTCAGTACGTACAGTATATTGGTAATTGTTCCATAGAGTCACGATCCCCAGAGGGAGCACCTGTCCACCTCACTGTCCTGCTCATGATCACAGTAAAGAAGACGCCCTCTGGCTGCTTGATATAATGCAGCGCTGAGGGAATATCAGGGTCAGGCAGCATGAGGATAGAAGGAAACACACAGTAGCATTAGATCAGGCTTCAGAACAACAAAACGGATACAGGCTCACGGCAGGACAGCACTAACTAACGAAGAACAGACTTTCAGGAAGAGAGAAGTAAACCAACAGGCTTAGGAACACATCATTAAACAGACTTATAACAAGGGAACATCCAGCTAAATGGACACAGGAATACTAGCAGACTAGTATAGTTTGAACTTGAAGGTCAGCTGGCTAACTAGCTAACCTAGATAACTTAGTATGTTAGATTGTATTTTTTCAGTTAGCAGCAGAGCGCTAGGCTTCATAATATTAGCTTCCTCCTCTCTTACCTCTTGTCTTTTTCACTCGGCTTCAGTCTGATGTTACTTAGCCTGAAAAACTGTGGTTCTCTGGCTCCACCCACTGAGGCGTAACTCAACCAATCAGATTATTTCTGCCCCCGGGAAATGTCTGTGTTACTGAAACTCTGATCTGCAAAATCCGATCACTTTTATCAACAAGTGCAGTAAATGTGCAGGAATGTGTGTGTGATGTTGAGCTGTGCTTTATAAATGTTTCAGATCACAAAGAGCATACGCTGCTGTCCAGCTTTGATGTGTTCAGACCAGAGCCTTTATACTACAGAGCGTGCAGGGGGTGCAGGGTGCACATGGTGTGCAGGGTGTGTACATCAGCAAGGCTAAACATCCTAATCGATACAGAGATCTTAGTTTGGCTCACCAGACTCTGTTTCTCATTTCACAGTTTATCACTTCATCACAGGCAGGAACAAAGTGCTGCTGTTTAGTAAAACAACGTATTTTCAAAAGGTGTTTTTCAGGAGTGAAGGAGGGATTCTTACTTTCCCACTGACAGCCTTGCATGTTTGACTCTATATAATCAGGTTTTAGCAGGTTTCAGGAGCCTAGAGGCCGTGAAATTCACTCATAAATAACCATCGAGACTTTCAGTTCAAATATGAAAAGTACCAAGATTGCACAAAGGCGGTTGTGACTTCCAGTTGTATTTGTTCCACACAGTTTCTGACAACAGACAGGACAGACGCCACAGCCGGGTTTCAACACGCTTTCCATGTATGAATGAAGCCATTTGTTAGCCATTTAGATATTTAATTTATCATATTGTTCTTTATATACAGTCATATTTTCTAGTGCTATTTTTGTTTTTAACTGTAATAGTACTCCTTGAATATATGCTTATTGCCTGTTGTCTGTTGCTTGTGTCTGTGTATTGCACTTGTTTATTGTTTTCTGCTATTTGCCCCGCACCAACGCACCAAGCTAAATAACTCATATGTGCAGATGGACCTGGAGGAAATAAATGTGACTGTGACTGTGAATGTGAATGTGACAAAACGGCTCCTACAGTGGTTTTTGCCCAAGCAGTATTTTGCAGGCAAAGCGAAAGGTGAACGAAGACACTGAATCCCCCACCGGCTCCGGGGCTGCTGCTCTGAAGCCGACCCTGACCTCTGACCTCTGACCTCCGACCCCCCGGCGGAGGAGGGCGAGAGAAAAGCAAATTTCTCCTTCAGGGATCGAAAGAGGATCACAAAAAAATATCAACAACTCAGACGACTGTAGCTCAAGTTGAACCGGGCGACAGGCGTTATATTTACCTCTGTGTGTGTTAGCTGGTGTTTGTTTTGTGATGAAAGACGAGTTAGGAGCAGCAGGCTGCGGTTTCCAAGAAGGGAGGGAAGGAGGGAACGAGGGAACGAGGGAAGGAGGCCGTAGGAGGCATGTCGTTTCTTTGAGGCTGAGTCTGTTTTGAGAGAGAGAAAGGTGCAGTTGTGATTTGAGTGAAAACCTGCAGACTGTTGGGTCTTCATAGTTCATGGCTGAGAACCACTGCAGTTGATCCAAAACACACTTCTGTTAGTCTAATGCAGGTAAAACATACCAAATGAATGAGTTCATTAGCTTGGTATGATAGATAGATAGATAGATAGATAGATAGATAGATAGATAGATAGATAGATAGATAGATAGATAGATAGATAGATAGACAGACAGACAGACAGACAGACATATTTTATCCTGTTCAAAGTTTTAGGTTTCATTATCTGGACCAAGCCAGGGATTGGCTTTACACCTCTGGTACGTTACTTCTGATTGGTGGAGCCGACCGCAGACTTTTGGGACTCTCATACCCAGAATGCCGCCGGTGTGTCAGGAGTAAACTAGAGAACATGGATGTAGTGATGAAAACTGGCTCAGGGCAGCGCTGCAGGAACCGACAACAGGCTGCATGTGTTTCTTATGTTGATGGGTGGAACAGTGGAGCCGTGCAGCCGCTCTGCAGCACAGCAGACTGTTTGCTTCAACTTTACTTTCCTTATTCCAGTGAATTAACCGGTGGAAAAGTCTTCTGAGACAGCGATACAGAGGCGTAACAACAATACTTTTCCAAAGGTTGCTACACAGGTGAATACACTGGAGCGAGCCGGTTTTAAAGCATTACCCACAATCCCCCACGTAAACATCCCAGTCAGACCGCAAACATCTCGACGTCGGCTGCTCTTCACTTTTCTTTGTCTGTTTTGAAATCGGCTTTAGGGAAGGAGCTGTGAGACAGAGAAACAGGCTTTATTCATCAAGTCGTCAACGCCACATTATATAACAGAGTGGCAGATTAAGGACTTTAGTCTATTCTGTGGCTTTATTGTACAGTTTTATTGACATGCTGGAATTTCAAGTTGGTGTTATTGACGGCAGAAGGCAGCTTCTCAGACTGTTGATTATGTATTAAATCTATATGAGGTATTTTCCTAAGCCTCCTCTACTGATGCAGAGTGTAAAAGAATCTGCTGCTGCTGCACCTTGGCTCTACAACCTGCCCCCTGGACACAGAACTGCCAAACCTGTCTCTCTCTCTGTCTCTCTCTCTCTCAGTCTCTCTCTCTCTCTCTGTCTCTCTCTGTCTCTCTCTCTCTCTCTTTCTCTCTCTCTCTCTCTCTGTGTCTATCTCTCTCTGTTGCCCTTTTTCATTCTCTCTCTTCATCTGGCTTTCCCCTTTTTTCTATTTCTGTCTCTCGCTGTCTCACACTTCACTTCTCTTGCTTTCTTTCTATGTCTGCCTGTCTCTCTCTCTCTTTCTCTCTCTCTCTCTGTGTCCCCCCCCCCCCTGCTCTGTTGTTGTGTGAAATGTAAAACAGGCAGAGCGAGCGGCGGGTCCTGTGAGACAGACTCTACAGTAAGACCAAAGTAACATGGCTGGATATTCAACATGCGGTGAGGTAGAAAAACAAATATCACACCAGGAGGAGCGGCTGGATGCACACAGCATGCACATCACACTGCAGCCTGCCTGCAGTGTGTTGTAACAGCACACACACCGCAGAAGCACTTTTATCAACAGCTCCAGTTAAACGACTAGTTCACCCAAAAATGAAAATCCTGTCATCATCTACTCACCCTCATGCTGAATGAAACACAGGTGAAATTTGTTAGTCCATATAACACACAGGGAGGCTGCCAGCACAACTTGGTAGCAGCCTTCTCCAAAACAACTGAAGTCAATGGGGACCAGTTCTTTAGAGTTCCAAAACAAAAACAGCCAAACAATCACACTGTCAATAGAAAGACCTATACACCATTATTTGTTGCAAATCAATCAGCTGTAGTTAAGATTTGCACTAAATTATGGTGTAAATATACTGCAGGTCTTTTTGGAGCTCTGAAGAACTGGTCCCCACTGACTTCAGTTGTTTTGGAGAAGGCTGCTATGGAGTTGTGCTGCAGCCTCCCTGTGTGTTATATGGACAAACTTCACCTGTGTTTCAACTGGCATGAGGGTGAGTAGATGATGACAGAATTTTCATTTTTGGGTGAACTATTCCTTTAATGTACAGGAATCAGTCTCATTGGTGTAGAGACTGACAACTGACACAGCAGCACAGTTCACCCTCTGGCGGCCATGTTGGACGTCACTGTCACTGGTATATCTAATCAAATTTCTGTTTACTAATGCCAGCTTGTTAGCTAGCTAACCACAGCAGCTGGTTAGGTAGCTATCACTGTCTTGTTGTTAACACATCTGATTAGCACACTAGCTAACGTAGCTAGCAGCAGGTAGCCTGTAGCGGAGCCGGGGCGGGGGCGAACAACCCAGGCCCCGGCCCTCTAGGGGAACCCACAATCCCCCGATCCCCTGATCCCCTGATCTGGTCTGATCAACAGACTTGGGAACAGAGGAGGTTCAGAGCAGCAGAGGCTCACAGGTGAGAGACTAGCAAGACCGGGGGAAAGCGCGACGCTCAAACATTGTTCCAGGCTCGATCCTGACGGCCGCTCCCGTCTTGTTCTTGACGTGAGAGACAGTTTATGTTTCATGTTCGTGTTTGGACCTTCATAATCATCATGATCATAATGCTTAAAAACGAAAAACTCCGCCCAACCAGGAAGCCGGGCCACGTTAAACAAACGCACAATCAAATGACAGGCAGACAGTTTAATGTGAGCAGGAGCCGACAGGTTGAGTTGAGAAAATGTCGAGAAAGAAGAAACTAGACATTTTGTCTTGTTTTCAGCCCAATGTGATAAAACAATGTGTTTTTAACTTGTAAACAGACAGTCATGTCATTTTCACATGATCCATCTTTGTAACTGAAATGACTATAGTGTAAAGCTTGCTATCGGAGTGAAGGAGTATGTATCTATGTGTTGTTGTTTGATTGACTGTAACGTTAGCTAAATATGTTGCAGTGGTGTATCATATATTATCTTTGAGTTAATCTGAATAGTCATTTAGAAAGACAATCATCAATCCTGTAACTTCCACTTTTACTGAGAACGTTACTGAGTGGATCTACAGCCACACCACAACACGCTGTTTCTCTTTTATTTTTAATTTTTTTTGTTAAGACATTATTTGCACACAGCAATTGCAAGATGGTGCTGGACGTGGTTGTCGAGAAATATATGACACAACTGCAAAGCCTCTATAGACAGATTATATCAGTCTACATATAGACAGACTACATCAGTCTACATATAGACAGACTATATCAGTCTACATACAGACATACAGACTATATCAGTCTACATACAGACATACAGACAGACTATATCAGTCTACATACAGACATACAGACAGACTATATCAGTCTACATACAGACAGATTATATCAGTCTCCATACAGACAGACTATATCAGTCTACATACAGATACAGTATGACCCACTGGCTGCAGCTGTGGAGCAGCATGGTGAGTGCAGCGGAGCATCAGAGCAGCGCAGCATGAGGGAGTTTTTCTGAGAGATGAGATGCATGAGATAAGTTATGAGCTTTATAGCGCATGGAGCGACCAGCAGCTGAGTCTCTGCTGCGTTCAGCTTCAGCGGTGTGACATCACAGCCGGCTTTCATCCACAGCGTCTTACAGTGTAAACGCAGACATGTTCAGTAAAACCAACCTGAGAGACGGCTGTGTTCACTTCTCCGGCAGCGCTGGTGATTTCCCCTGTTCACACTATTAAGGACTCTGTGTAAAACTTCCATGTAGAGTGTGTGAGGCGAGGCCAGATGTTGCGTTTAGGTGTGCAATGGAAGACACTTGTGATTGGGTTAGTTTCTCCTACTGTAATCATATATAATAGTATATAATGTAACAGTATGTCTAATTTTCCGCTCACTTTGCTGGTTTTCAAACTTCCAGCTCTCCGCTCCAAACAAACGCTGCTGTGAGCGAGTCGTAGAATGAAATACGCCGCCCAGCGTCTCTTGTGATTGGCTCGCTCGCTCTAAGACCGTCGTAACTTTTTTGCGCGCACGACTCGGGGGGGAAATTCGGGGGAATATGGACACTCACACATGACCCGAAACAGAATATTTCTGCATGTGTGAAAAGGGTTTATGAGCGAGCGACGCTGGCTGTGTCAGTGCCTTGCTCCGCCCATTGAGCTGCACAGGGAATTGAACCTCTAACCCTGGCACTGTTGACTTTATTGAAATTGAATAATGTTGGTGTTTACTGAATCATGCTTGGCCCTAGAAAGCGCTCTTCAAGTCAGAGAGGGCTTATCTGCCTTTCTGTCTGTCTGTTTCATTACACAGAGTGACTGTAGAGGAGTGGAGGGACACACACACACACACACACACACACACACATATTGCAGAGCCAGCTGTCTGTCCCGGCCGTCACAGCGGTGTCAGACAGGCAGACAGAGACTGACTAACCTGCCGTGAGTCCAGGAGCCTCGGCCTGTCAGAGCAGCTTCAGCCTCTTCCTCTTACTGGACGTCCCGCCAATTCACATGTTTTCTTCATATCCCCCCAATTATACTTTGCTTATGTCTTGATATTTTTATACATTTCCATAACATTATTTTCATTTGCATTCATTTCATATATTTGATATACTGTATATATTGATATATATATATATATACATATATTTCCATATTGCACATAGTTTATTCATATTGTTCATTCATTTTCTTAAGTTCTCCTGCTGTTATGTTGCTCACCCTGCATGCATGCTGTAATTAATATATTTCCATACTTGTCATTCAGAGAGAGAGAGGGAGAGAGGGAGAGAGAGGCAGAGAGAGAGAAGGAGAGAGAGAGAGAGAGAGAGAGAGGGAGATACAGAGAGCAAGAGACATACACACACACACACACTCTCTCTCTCTCTCTCTCTCTCTCTCTCTCTCTCTCTCTCTCTCTCTCTCTCTCTCTCTCTCTCTCTCTCTCATACAGACATACTTTTATAAAGGAGCCCAAATTAATTTAGATGCTTTGGCAATATAACATCATGTAGCATCTGTGCCAATGAAGCAGCCTGAATGGAAGGGAAGTGATGTGAATAGAATGGAATGAATTGAATGGAGAGAGACAGAAAGGAAGAGAGAGAGAGTGGGAGTGACAGACAGACAGACAGACAGACAGACAGGCAGGAAGATGAGCGAACAGCAGAGTCTGGAGCAGCTTCCTCACCTCAGTCTGACCCGTGTTAAACACACTGCTCAGTTCTGCCAGAGGTGGAGACTCAAGTCACATGACTTGGACTCGAGTCACAGTTTGAATAGCTTGAGACTTGACTTGATGCATGAAGAGAAGACTTGAGACTTGACTTGGGTTCTGGTGACTTGGGATTTGACTCTGACTTGTACTTTGATGACTTGAAAAGGTTTCTAAAGTCTTGACTTGAGATCTTGTGTTTGTGTAAATTACTCAGATTGAAAGTGATGAGATTTGTTCCAGCGGACGACTGAATTTAAATTCTGTTTTCTGAATTTGTATGGAATGATTGAATTTATCGAAGTTGAAACTGATTATAGAAATCAAACTCATGATGCTCTTACCAAGTTTTTATCCTATTAAAACCACATTGCATTGAAAAGTCCTAGATATTTAGTTTTCTTTAAGATATTAAATTGATACTGGACTCTTGATTTGTTCTGACTTGACTTGCTGTTCTACATTTAGACTTGAGACTTTACATTAATGACTTGGACTTGACTTGGGACTCCAGCAAAGTTGACTTGGTCACACCTCTGGTCTCTGCTGATGCTGTACATCAAAGATCCATTATGTAACAATTTCATGGAATTTAAATCCGAGCAATTAAATGTGTTTGGGCTGAACAAGAGAAAATCCACCTGTCAGCCAGCATGAGACTTCCTGGTTCTGCGAGCCCATGTGGTCAGAAACAACCAATGGCGGAAAATCCTCTTGGTCCACAGGAAGCGAAGAATCTAAACTAGAAAATGCATGTCAGGAAGTACAACAACATGACAGCTTACGGTGGCCTGGAATTGACACAAACAATAAAGTCACATTGTCACAACAGAGAGCAGTAAGCTCTAATTAGCTGATTAGAGCAGAGATCCAACAGAAACATCTAGTGCTGCAGCTGGGCGATGCTGGAACAATAAAACTGCTTTGTCATTTGTTTTCTTTGGCTTCAGAACAAAGCGGGTTGCAATGCCGCTCGCTCGCTCGCTCCCTGTTCCAATTAATGAGTTACTGGTATTGATCAACAAACCTGTCAAACCCTGCAGATAGATTACGGTCATTTGGTGTTATGGGACAGGAAAATCTTCCTTAAAGTGATGATTAACTGTGCAGTACGTTGGGTTGTGCACCGAAATCGGAGGAGGAAACTTGTGCCAATGGAATGAAGAAAATAAAAAAATAATTGTAAATAGGCAAAAAAAAAAAAAAATTATATATTGTCAGAATCTGCCACCTTTTTTCGCCTATTTACGATTATTGGTAAACATATTATTTTCTTCGTTCCATCGGCATAAGTTTCCTCCGACTGGATTTCGGTGTTCCACTTGTTCAAACTGAAAGGTTTAATAAACATAAAGAAAGAGATTCACTTCAAAACAATTCAGCAGCAGGACTAGTTTTTTATATATTGTCAGAATCTGCTTTGTCGGCGTTCCTTCATGTGCTAGAAGTGATTTTCAGACTGTTCCTCCATACAATGGCAGTGAATGGAGAGAGAAAAACAATTCTCCAGTCTGCTCTACCGGAGCAACAGATCACAGAATCACTGATTTGGGGGTTTTATCATGGAGGAAGAGACACAACCCAAGACTCTACCAGAGCTACACAGAGCTTTAATCTTCCTTTATGAGGTGATTTAAAAGATGACAGATTACAACACAGTCACTATAACATCAAACCTCAGACACATTCACATAATCTCCCACTGACCAGCAGCGGCATGAAAGCCAGAGAAATCACAGTTTATAATTACCACCCCTTCCTCCTCCCAGCTGAGGAAGTGGAGGTTTAAATGCAGATTGGAGGAGGAGGAGGAGAGGGAGGAGGAGGAGGAGGAGGAGGAGGAGGAGGAGGAAGAGGAGGAGGAGAGGGAGAGGGAAGAGGAAGAGGAGGGGGGGTGAAGGGAGAAGAGGAGGAGGGGAGGAGGATCAGAGGGAGTAGGAGGAGTGGGAGAGGGAGGAGGAGGAGGAGAGAGAGGAGGGGGAGGGAGAAGAGGAGGGGGAGGAGGAGAGGGAGGAGGAAGGGGAGGAGAGGGAGGAGGAAGAGGAGTAGGAGGAAGAAGAGGAGGAGGGGGAGAGCAGGAGAAGGGGGAGAGGGAGGAGAGGGAGGAGGAGGAGAGGGAGGAGGAAGGGGAGGAGAGGGAGGAGGAGAGAGAGGAGGGGGAGGGAGAAGAGGAGGAGGGGGAGGAGGAGGATGAGGCAGGAGGAGGAAGAGGAGGAGGGAGAGGAGGAGGAGGAGGAGGGGGGTGGAGGTAGAAGAGGAGGAGGGGAGTAGGATCAGAGGGAGTAGGAGGAGAGGGGGAGGGAGAGGAGGAGGGAGAGGAGGATGAAGAGGAGGAGGTGAAGGAGGAGGAGGAGAGGGAGGAGGGGGAGGAGGAGAGGGGGAGGGAGAGGAGGATGAAGAGGAGGAGGTGGATGAGGAGGAGGAGAGGGAGGAGGAGGGGGAGAGGGGGAGGGAGCGGAGGAGGAGGAGGAGGGGGGGGAGGGGGAGCTGAGCAGCGTTCCTCCTCTGTCTCCCTGCCAGCCGGCCCTTATCAGGAGCCCACAGATTGAGACGACAGAAGGATCCGACTAGATTGCCCCGGTCCCTCTAGTTTTTCTCATTTATTGTTTATTGGCGTAAAAAAATGCATCGTGTTGCACACATTTAGGCAGGAAGCCCGGTGGAAAGGAAGGAGAGAGAGAGAGAGAGAGAGAGATAGAGAGAGAGAGAGAGAGAGAGAGAGAGAGAGAGAGAGAGAGAGAGAGACTTAGAGCTGGTGACATTTTGCCCTTGAGGACTCACTCATAATAATTCGCTCAGCTAAAACGCCTAAAATGTAAAATGAGGATAAACTGGATAAAAGACAGAAGAAGAGGATTCCTGTATCACCTGGAACGGGCTGTTATCTTCAACAATGCAGTTTGCCAAATAAAAGAGAAGAACAGAAACAAGAGCTAGCAGCCGAGTGAAAGGGATTATCTTTAATTAATAATCTTAATCCTTAGTTTCATGTAGGACAAGACAGAAGCAAGATCAGACGCAAGAAAACCACGTGAAGGGAGGAGAGAGGGGGATGTGGCTTAGGGAGGAGGAGTGGAAGTAACAAAATAAAATGTAAAATAAAAGACGGAGATTTGGAGGCTGACAGCAGGGTTTGAACCAGTTTGACTGGTTTATCTGAGCCTCTGGAGGAACTAATGCTCGACATAAATAATGTTTGATCCTTAAAACACATCAAACAAACGATAATTGTTGGAGCCCACCAACTGAGTATGAGGGATTTGAACCTAAAACTTCCTCAGAGAAAACCTTCAGAGGTGTAATATTTAATTGATCCCTGCAGGGAAACAAAGTCGAAGGAGCAAAGTCCTGGAACTCGTTACCTGATCACTTGAAATCTGTTATAAACTTCACCACTTTTAAGAGAGTTACCAAATCCTGGTTAATTCAGCAACAAACTTGTACTCATGTCTAGTTTTCTGTAGTTATGTTACTACTAAATGTGTGTTTTATGGTATCTTGTTGTACTCAGTTTACTTTTTTTTTTCTTTTTTCTTTTTTTACCTTGTGCTGTATTGTATCTTGCTGTACTCGGTTTACCTTTTTTTTACCTCACTGTTTTAATCTCTTATTTTCACAAAAGCCCTTCTGGGGACGGGTGTTGCAAATTAGCATCCGCTATAAACACTATGGTACTTGCATCGGATAGCTGTTCTCAGTTTGTCTATGTATATTGTATCTGTCCCTATCAAATAAACCATAAATAAATAAGTAAATAACAGAGATCAGCGGTCACAGATTAGGGTCAGGGACAGAGGTCAGGGACAAGGTCAGCTACAGACACAGAACTTGAATGGATAGAACGGTCTTTCCCATTCAAATCTACATTCCTGGATGGTCGGAGCAGCGGCCATTTTTATGTGAACTGGCTGAGCTGAGAGGTTTTGCAGCAAGAACCAAAGCAGTGGAAAACATTGCAGCTGAATGAAGTGTCACTCTGCCTCCACTAGCTCTGTTACAAGCTGCTGCTGTCTTTGTAAGTCGGTCAAAAGTTTTGACATCTGCACAGTTAGTGGAAGTGATTATAGCTAATATGTTGCAGCCGATGTCTGTCAGCTGTTTGAATTCAGTGAATGAATGAGTGAACTTTTCTTCTCCACTAAAGGTAGAGAGAGAAGCACAATCTTTGACGTTAGCCTTGTCGCTAACGTTAGCTTTCCACTGAGTCTTGACGATTTAAGCACTGCAACAGACTCATGTGCTCAGTTCTCAAGCAAGTGTGACAGACTTTACGGCCTGAATGCCCGGACTTGTGTTGTCACCATAGCAACTAACCCTTAAAATGCCATCGTCCCCATTTTATGCTGTACCGGCCAAATTACCATAGCAAACAGTGGGAGGACCGTTCTATTCATTCCAGTTCTGTGGCTGCAGAGCAGCTGGAGCTGGGAGGAATTTGGTGTCTTGCTCATGGACAGAAGGCAAAAAAAAAATTCTGTGCAAATTCATGCAACATAAAGTAGGCGAACGCGGCGATGAGGGAACTGAGGCAAAGAGGAGTTGACTCCAATGCCAAAGCCAATCAGGTTCCAGCAGGACTCTGTGCAGCCAACTGTTATTATTACGCCCACAAACACCTGTCATGTCACCTGGACACAAGGAAGACAAGTCAAGTCTGGAGTAAATGCAACACGATAGAATAAAACATAACGCTGAGGCAGAGTTTCAATACTATACTATAGAAAGATGTCAATCAACACTACTAATCACAGTGTCTCAGTTTCACGTCAAACATCAAACATGCGAGTAAAGCAAGGGGGAATTTCTAGAAGTAGAATAATGAGGCGCCTCGGTCTGCTGTGAGACCTTTGACCTCTGTGCTGTTGTTTGTTTGTTCTGTAGATGATCAGGAGCTGAAGTTCATTCTGTTCTCCAGTCTCTGGATCGAGCTTCAGCTCAACAAACTGTAAAACTGACAGGCAGCAGAGCAGAGAGATTTGAACCTGCAACTCTCAGGGGAGAAGAAGAAAACACTATACACCTCTAGAGACCCTCCATCTGTGTGTGTGTGTGTGTGTGTGTGTGTGTGTGTGTGTGTGTGTAAGAGTTACATTCTCAGCAGGAGATTATTACATTGATGCCTGGGAGGCAGCACTTGCCTAAATGACTCTTAGATTGAATGTGTGTGCGTGTGTGTGTGTGTGTGTTCTTGTGTGTGTGTGATTGTGTGCTGTGTGTGCATGAAAGTGTGTGTGTCCATGAGTGTGTGTTCTTCTGCATGTGAATGTGTCTGTGAATACGTGCATGTAGACCTATGCGTGTGTGTGTGTGTGTGTGTGTGTGTGTGTGTGTGTGTGTGTGTGTGTGTGTGTGTGTGTTCCATGAATGGTGTACCACCCTGAGGAAGGCAGCCATTTAATCTATTATTCAGTATCGTTACTAAACACATTAATTAGAGCCTGAGGTGGAGAGGTGTGTGGTGAAGCGACAGCTGGTGGTGAAACCTCGTATCTCCTTCATCTGAACTGACGGACTCTGACACTTATCGACCGTTTGGCCTTTAAACCCTTTCAAAACCTGATATACTTACTCCATTTGTTTGTTTCCACGCACACTGGCGGCCATGTTGGCAGTGTGTGTGCTCTAAAGCTCTGAACAGCCGGTTGTGTTTCTAAATGTACAACTTGTCCGTCTCAACAGAACTGAACAGACGGTTAATTTCTGTCTGTTTCTGACTGAACTGATCATTTCATCACTGATCCATCTGATTGATTTAGTGTTTAGATAATGTCAGCTTGTTAGCTAGCTAACCATAGTATCTGGTCAGCTAACATCACTGTCTTGTTGTTAACACATCTGATTAGCACACTAGCTAACGTAGCTAGTAGCAGCTAGCGTTACTAACAGTTGGATGTTAACATTAGCATCGGTTGCTTAGTTAAAGAAGCCTGCTGGGCAGGTAGCTAGCTAACAAAGCCAAGAAACAACAGTTTGTTGAGGTGAACTGAGCACTTTTCAGTACAGCTTGTTGTGTTTGAAGTAGAGAACAGGAACAAAGGGGCAGGGCAGGAAACACATCCACCTCATCATTCACTTTTACTCATAACATTACCCACACCACAACAATCTTTCTCAGGTATCTCTCCTGCTGTATCCTGTTTTTTTGTTGTTGTTTTTTTAGATATATTTAGCCATTATGAGCAAACAGCCAATTCTCCAGCAGACTAGCTAGGAGATGTGTGACTGCAAAGCCTTTACTGAGCAACAGTCAGACAGCAGAAAATATCCTGTTGTCCTGGAAAACATTTCCAATTCAAAAGTCTGATCCATCCTGTGTAAAGAGACGGTTCTGAAGGCTGAACAACAGCCGCTGCACTGGCTTTTTTTAAGCCTACAAAACAGAGCAGCCCGCTGCGTTTTTGTGTTGTTGTTGCTAAGCAACCACAAAATCAGATGATGATCAGCTGTCAGCTGCTAAATTATGCAATTGTACAATAAAAATTAATGATAAAAAGTTACCAGAAGTTTCCAGTGCAGCACTAATTTGCCTCCAGGCTGCTGCTTTCTGTTCAGATCGCTGTAACTCCGGTCTGTGAAGTCGTAAAGCTCCGGGTGAGCCGCCATGTTTACTGTTCACAAGAGTCATCGCAGAAGTCCCGCCTCTCCGTTGATCTGATTGGACAGTAGAAAAAAAACTCCCAATTACATAGATTGCCTTTCTGCTCAGAGCTGTAGCTGTAACTTGTAGAGCAAGGCACTAACACTGCCAGGGTCAGGGGGTCAGACTACATACTACATACTACACACGTGTCCAGACTGCCACCAAATGTCATGTATGTATATATAAAGTAGATACAACACATCTGGATCATAGTGTTTGACTGGATTGGTTTCGGTGACTCGTCTGCCGAGATGTTAAACTAGATGGTAGGTGTAAGGTCAGAGGTCAGAGAGGCTTGTCAGTGAACTGGTGAGCAGGGCGCCGGCGGTTTGAAGCCCCAGACTGGATGTGAAAATACAGAAGAGACTGTGAGGGAGAGTGAGAGAGAGTGAGAGAGTGTTGAATTTACAGACAACACCAGTGTGTGAGACTGAGCTGCAGATCCAGCTCAGGCACTACAGTCGCTGTAGAGTCTGCTGTGTTGGCTGCTGCAGGATGAAGGCAAATGAACTCGGAAGATTCTAGTAGTAAAACTTTCTGAGACTAAGTCACACCTCTTTGCTCGAGTCCCAAGTCAGTCTCAAGTCTCGAGGCACAAGTCTCAAGTCAAGTCCCAAGTGTAAATGTAGATTACCAAGTCAAGTCCAAGTCAAGTCCATGTCATTAATGTAATGTCAAGTCTCAAGTCTCAATTTACTGTAATATCTTAAAGAAAACTAAATATCTAGGACTTTTCAATGCAATATGGTTTTACAGTAATAGGATAAAAACTTGGTAAGAGCATCATGAGTTATTAGAGTATTGCCTTCATTGGGTTGAGATTGAATTATTAGTGTGCATGTACAGTAAATGTAAGTCATTCTGGAATAGAGAATCAGATGAATGAAAACAGTGTAAAATGTAAAGTGAGAAGGAAGAAGGTCAGCATAGGTCAGCAGCAGGAGGGAGAACAGAAATATTGCAAAAAACAAAAAAAACAAACATCTGAACAAGTCATTTCATCTAGATTTGAATCCTAAAAACTCTCCTCCAGCCTCAAGAAAATGACACTTGATTCTACAGAAGACAAGTGGAAGTATCTCATCCCGCCGTCTGCAGATTTTTCTTCACGTGTTTGAATGAGCTTCTCAGCGACGTGTGGAGATGGAAGTGTGTGGAAGGTGAAGGAGCGCGGAGTCAGGCGAACGCCGCCGAGCCGCCAGGCGAGAGGAGGAACGCTCTTCTACCGTCCAGGATCACTGTAGACTGTCTGCTCCCTCTATTGTCCTGGTGCTGTGACCTCTGACCCCTGACCTCCTTACTGTTGGTTGCTTGTGATGTTGATAATCAAGGAGTTCAAGCTTAATCTACCATCCCGCTGCCAAGTCAGAGCAACCAGAATATCCAGTAAATATAAACGTCATTATCAGCTGTAATGATGGTGATCTAGGAGTCGAAGCTCGTTCTGGTGTCGACCTAATTGGAGGTCGTTGTGGAAAAGAGCGTCGGCTTAAATGACGGAGGTATAAAACGATGGAGCGAGGCGGTGACCTGGTCGTCTGGCGCGTGTCTGCGGGCCGTCCCGCCACGTCTTTTCAGCAGAAGCAGAGGAGCGGTGGAGCTGCAGCTTGTTGTGAA
Organism: Centroberyx gerrardi; assembly: GCF_048128805.1. Taxonomy (NCBI): domain Eukaryota; kingdom Metazoa; phylum Chordata; class Actinopteri; order Beryciformes; family Berycidae; genus Centroberyx; species Centroberyx gerrardi. Next base: position 6,041,698 of record NC_136007.1, on the reverse strand, counting down.
TGGGAGCAGTGGAGGATGACGATGGTAAAAGCTTCTGGTTAATGGAGCTCCTCATAATACACTGCTAATACCCTTTCTCTCTTTCCTCCTGTCTCTCTTTCTTTCATCCTTTCATTCTTTTAGAAAGCATTCGAGTGATTATAGTGACTGTTGCTAGATAGATGGATAGCTAGACAGATAGATAGATAGATAGATAGATAGATAGATAGATAGATAGATAGATAGATAGATAGATAGATAGATAGACAGATAGATAGACAGATAGACAGCTAGATAGATAGATAGATAGATAGATAGACAGACAGATAGATAGACAGATAGACAGACAGATAGATAGACAGACATAGAAGACATAGATAGACAGATAGATAAGATAGACATAGAAGACATAGATAGACAGATAGACAGACAGATAGATAGACAGACAGACAGACAGACAGACATAGATGGATAGATAGACAGACAGATAGATAGACAGATAGACAGATAGATAGATACTCAGATAGATAGACAGACAGATAGATAGATAGATAGATAGATAGATAGATAGATAGACAGATAGATAGATAGATAGATAGATAGATAGATAGATAGATAGATAGATAGATACTCAGATAGATAGACAGACAGACAGACAGACAGATAGATAGACAGACAGACAAACAGATAGATAGATAGACATAGATAGATAGATAGATAGATAGATAGATAGATAGATAGATAGATAGATAGACAGACAGACAGACAGACAGGTCGGTCGGTCTGTCGGTCTGTCTGTCTGTCAGCAGGATGAGCAGCTCTGTCAGTAGCTGTGGTCTCAGCTGTCGGCCCCGTGGCGGTCGTCGTCGTCTCTGGGCTGTGTTTAAATAAAGCTCTGTCTAAAAGCCTCAGGTGGCGAGGAGCGAGATGTCTGACTCGAGGACCCTCAGTGGGTACGCCGGCTAGGTCACCTCGGTCTATAGGATATTACACCGTCGAGTCTCTCCGCAATACATCCATTCTCATTAGTATTAACGACTAGGGGGGCGTGTCCGGGGACGGCGGTGTTGTTCCGCTGTCGAGTCGGTCGTCAGATCAAAACATGACGGTTATAAATATGATGACGGGACTGGCGAGCCCCAGAACTCACAGCCTCAGTCAGTTTGAATTTGATCTTGTAGTTTCTGTCATAATAATTGAGGGCAAAGATTAAGAAAAAGTCACCAGAAACCTCTTTGGAAGCCGTAGCTAAAAATATATTTCACATCAGGGAGCATTAAGGAGCAGATTGAATTTCCCCTCTGGGCTGACAGTGCAGACAGCGACGTCTGATCATTTATTACATTGACCTTAATAATATCCAAATAGCAATATCATGTTAGTCATCAGTCATGGCTCCGTTTGTGCACATGATATGATATGACATGCAGGGACTTTGTATTTGCATAGAATAGAATAGATCAGCTTCATGGCAAGATTGTCTTGGATGTAAAGCATTCTAGTGGAGAGAAAAAACATGTTACACACAGAAGCTATTTATTACAGAAAGACATCAGTTCATCCATTCACTACATAAATTAGACAACAGTTCATCCATTCATTACATAAATTAGACAACAGTTCGTCCATTCATTACATAAATTAGACAGCAGTTCATCCATTCATTACATAAATTAGACATCAGTTCGTCCATTCACTACATAAATTAGACAGCAGTTCATCCATTCATTACATAAATTAGACATCAGTTCATCCATTCACTACATAAATTAGACAACAGTTCATCCATTCATTACATAAATTAGACAGCAGTTCATCCATTCATTACATAAATTAGACATCAGTTCATCCATTCACTACATAAATTAGACAGCAGTTCATCCATTCATTACATAAATTAGACAACAGTTCATCCATTCATTACATAAATTAGACAACAGTTCATCCATTCATTACATAAATTAGACAGCGGTTCATCCATTCATTACATAAATTAGACATCAGTTCATCCATTCACTACATAAATTAGACAACGGTTCATCCATTCATTACATAAATTAGACAGCGGTTCATCCATTCACTACATAAATTAGACAGCGGTTCATCCATTCATTACATAAATTAGACAGCGGTTCATCCATTCATTACATAAATTAGGCAGCGGTTCATCCATTCACTACATAAATTAGACAGCAGTTCATCCATTCATTACATACATTAGACAGCAGTTCATCCATTCATTACATAAATTAGACAGCAGTTCATCCATTCATTACATACATTAGACAGCAGTTCATCCATTCATTACATAGGTCAGACAGCAGTTCATCCATTCATTATATAGATCAGACAGCAGTTCATCCATTCATTACATAAATTAGACAGCAGTTCATCCATTCATTACATACATTAGACAGCAGTTCATTCATTCATTACATAGGTCAGACAGCAGTTCATCCATTCATTATATAGATCAGACAGCAGTTCATCCATTCATTACATAGATCAGACACAGTTCACTCTCTCAGCAGTGTATCCAGGCTCCACAGCAGGAAAGCCGCAGCTGAAGGTGATGAACCTACATAAATAACTACTCAGGTTCCCAAGGCTCACAGTGGCTGTCGACTCTCCTCTGCGCGGCCCTCTTTGATGCTGGAGTCTGTCGTCCCAGTGGGACAGCAGCGCTAATGCTAAGAGACAGATACCTCGTTAGCATGATAGCATTAGCCTCGGGGCAAAAGTCTATTGTTAGCATGATAGCTTGGCCCAAAGGGAGCAGCTCTTTCGAATGCTAGCGCGATAGCATGGCCCACAGGGAGCAGTTATTTCTATTGCTAGCGTGATAGCATGGCTCAGAGGGATCAGGCTTGTTGTTAGCATGTTAGCGCTGCACAAAGGACACAGAGAGACGACAGATGGGGATGGATGGATTCACTGTGTCTCTGGCAGATTTACCTCTATGGACTCAGGACAGGTTCACAGCAGCATGGTGTGTTCAGTTTCACACAGTCCAGTAGGACTGCAGCACTGCAGCAGGGGGTCGAGTGTCTTGCTCATGGGCTCCTCCATGCTCGTTGTTGATTAGGGCTGGGTTTTGAGAACCGGTGCCAATTTAGTCCCGGTCACAAATTGCCTAATTCACCGGATCTATAAGCCACCACACTAACTGTACCTCTTATTGATCAGTAAGAATGCTGAACAGCTGGATGCTTCTTCAGTAGCTGCACAACAACCTTTTTGACCCTAAAGCTCTGTGTAACTCTGGTAGTATCTTGGGTTGTGTATCTACCTCCATGATTAAACCTTAAAAAAAAAAAAACTATAACTATATTTTTTATATATAGTCAGAATCTGCTTTGTCGGCGTTCCTTTATGTGCTAGAAGTGATTTTCAGACTGTTCCTCCTGACAATGGCAGTGAATGGAGAGAGAAAAAAAACACAATTCTCCAGTCTGCTCTACTGGAGCAACAGATCACAGAATCACTGATTTTGGGGTTTTATCATGGAGGAAGAGACACAACCTGAGGTACTACCAGAGTTGCATGCCACTTGAATTTCACTAACACCCTCATGTCTGTCGAAACACTGAAGTTTGTATGTCCATGTAACACACAGCGAGTTAGTTGTCACAGTTCCCTGGCAGCCTTCTTCAAAACAACAGAAGTTGCTGGAGACAGTTTCTTAAAGTTGGCAAAATGTCAAAAAAAAAAAAAGAAAAAACACATAATTACTCCAAACAGCTTGTGCAGCTTAATCCAAGTGTTCTGAAGCCAAACGATCGAACTGTGGGTCCAAAAGTCCAATATTTACCTCATTATCCTAGAGCTGCACTTGTTCTGCACCGAGCCAGCCGGCACTACAGTAACAAGCAGATGCTGCCTTCACATGGTGTTGGAAATATGGTAATTATGGGTAGAGCGTGCTTAAACGACCCAATAGAGAGGTAAATACAGTGGTAAATATTTTGTTTTTGATCAGTGAACTTGACTACTTACTCTTAACCTACTTAACTCTACACAGCAATGTCTGTCTTGATTCACAAAACAAAATGAATTCCACTAAAGCTGTATGTACTCTTTTACCCTGACAGTTTATACAGTAGGAATCTATAATAATTTGTAAGACTCCATAAGAATAATCGAAAATGGCACCAGAATCAGTATAATCCTATTGTTGGTTTGGAGGAGCGTTTCTCACACCAGTTCCTTCCAATCCAAGAAAAATGAACAAAGCTGTGGTTTGTTTTGTATTAGTAAAAAACTCCAATCACTAAACAACTTGTCCAACTTCAAAACCGGATTTTCAGTCAGCATGATGCATTCTGTCGCTGAGGCTTTAAAAAATGACACTGAATGGCCTGATGGGGGCGCTACACTGCAAAATTTAAAACTTTAAAACTTTCAGAAGTGCTGAAACTCGGAGGGATGATGCATCTTGTTACTGATTGGCCCAAGGACTGCCTGCATCATTCGTGGGGGACGACATGTTTAGTTGCTTCTCTCACGTAAGCACTTCTCTACCATCCATGATCACTCTAGGGTCGCAGGAATAGTTGCTCCATCTATTGTCAAGGTGCTGTGAACTTTGACCCTTGACCCCCTTGCTGTTGGTTCCTGGCAATGATAATATTCAAGGAGTGTAAGCTTAATATACCAGTGTTGTGAGTTGCTCTGGGTAAGAGCGTCAGCTAAATAGCTACAACAGTAAATGTAAATGTCATTATCATTTGCTTTTAATTTAGTTGATCTAGGAATTGAACCTTATCCACTCATTGGAACTCGCTGTGGATAAGAGCGTAGGAGCTAAATGTGTAAATGTGAGTGTGAAGTGTGAGGTGGTGCTGTGCTCTGATCCAGATGTGGCCCAGAAGACCTGGAAATGAGCACTTAGCGATTTACAGAGTGACGAGCTGAGGTTGGGGCGGCTCAGGAGCGAGTGTTATTTTGTCTAAGACTTAATCCCTGGCTGTGAAAAGAGCTCAGCGTGAACAGTAATTTGATTATAGGCATTGTGTGTATGGGGATTTGCCATGGATGTATTTTGTGTGGAATAGGAAACTGTAGTTTATCAGCAACACAGCAGCAGATAAATCAGCAGCAGAGATTATGGCAGTCAGCCATGAAGATAAGAACACTTTAGCGACTGTTAAATTTACATCAAATGGAGATTTTGCTCTGGCACGCAGCACACAGAGGATAAAAGACAGCCACAGCAGTACATTTCCATACGTAACAGAATATAAAAGCAGATACAACAATAAGAGTGCATGACAAATGACGGGGTTTAGCAGCTTCAGAGATCACGGGCTTGGCGGTGGTGGGGGTGGGGGTGTCTTGGTTTAAAGAGAGATAAAGAAGAGACAGATTCTGAGGGTTTATTAACAGATGAAACAAAAACAAGCTGGAAATATGAAGGAATAGAGGCTGAGAAGAAGAAAGGAAAGATGTTTGAGTGGATGTAATAAATGCAAAGAGAGGCTAGTTGCTGTGTTTTCGTATCTGAATGTGGGAACCGTGAAGATGGATGCTGGGGAACCGCCCTGAAATACACTGAAACTGAAGGGGGAACGTTTGTTTTGTTTAGTTTAGTTTCATTTAGACAGACAGCATTATTTTACTGGAAAGAGAAAGAGGGAGAAAGAGGAAAGAGGGGGGTAGGAGGGAGGGATATACACTGAAAGAGAGATGAGAGGTAATAAGGTAAAGAAACAACAGAGTGGGAGAGGTGAATTAGACCCTATGGATGCGACGCTGAAAGACTAATCTTCTCTTCCTCCCTCTGTTACTGTGATTTATTTTGCTTGGCTCGGTTGTTTCGTTCATTATTTTTCCTGTTCCTTTACTCTGATCTATTGATTCGTTGCTTCTCTCTTCCATAACACCGACACAGCGCACCGGAGACTCAGTAGATACTCTGTAGACTTTCATGGACTCCCACACACTCAAAACCTCCATTAGTCTGACTTAACCTCTGCTGTTTGACATATTTATAATGGAAGAATTAACTCTGGCTGTATCTGTCTCTCTCTCTCTCTCTCTCCCAGTCTGCTCCCAGTTCTCTAAAGGTGTGTACGCCATCATGGGTCTGTACGACAGGCGGACGGTCAACATGCTGATGTCGTTCTGCGGCTCTCTGCACGTCTGCTTCGTCACGCCGTCCTTCCCGGTTCAAACCAACAACCAGTTTGTGCTGCAGCTGCGGCCCCAGCTGCAGGAGCCACTCATGGCCCTGCTGGAGCACTTCTACTGGACCAGGTTCGTCTACATGTACAGCTCCGACTCAGGTGAGGCACGACACACACACACACACACACACACTGACGCCATGATGTGTGGATGGCATGTGATGTAGTGTGATATGATGTAATGTGACATGACATATGATATATATGATACAACACAATAGGATGTGTCATCATACTTCACAATACGATATGATATGATATGGAATGATATGATATGATACAACATATGATATGATACGGTACGATACGATGCAATATGATACAATATGATGCAATACGGTACGATATGAATCGATGACAAGTCTTTTCTATGGAATGATATTATACAATATGATATGATATAATGTGATAAGATAACATGATATGGACTGATATGATACACTCATATATGTGGAATGATACAATATGATACAATTTATTATGATATAATATGGAATCATACGATATGATATGATATGATGCGATACGACACAGTATGATATGGGATGATATATGATACAATACCATACAGTATGATACAATATGATAAAGAATGTTATGATACAATACAATATAGAATGATATGATATGATACAATATGATACAGCATGATATGATATTATATGGAATGATATGCTACAATATGATAAGATAAGATGTGATAAGATATGACAACAAGATCTAATATGATATAATATGGTACAATACAATATGACATATGATACAACATATGATACAATACAGAAACATTTAACTCAATGCAGTTAGACATACACAGTAAAATATATGACAATATGATATGATACATTACAACATGATGCAACATGGCATGATGCCTCCATGGACAGTGTTAGTGCCATTTTGGACCCATGGAACTACACAGGACCACTGTACAAAATAATATAATATGATATCTTACTATATGATAGATCATGAAACCATTTCCTACAGTACAGAGCCAGGAGTGTTGCTATACAGCTCAGCTATATCACTATATAAGTTTTATATAAGTTTTCTCTGCATTTGTCTCTCATTCACCCCTACAAACAGCTGAGCCAGCTGTCAGTCACATTTTTTGATTGGTCCTTGGCCTCCAACCACAAACCCTCTGCTCACCAGCACACCCAGCACCCAGCACACCCAGCACACCCAGCACCCAGCCCACCTTGCACACCCAGCACACCCAGCACACCCTGCACACCCTGCACACCCTGCACACCCAGCACCCAGCACACCCAGCACACCCAGCACCCAGCACACCCTGCACACCCAGCACACCCTGCACACCCTGCACACCCAGCACACCCAGCACCCAGCACACCCAGCACACCCAGCACCCAGCCCACCTTGCACACCCAGCACACCCAGCACCCAGCACACCCTGCACACCCAGCACACCCTGCACACCCTGCACACCCAGCACCCAGCCCACCTTGCACACCCAGCACACCCAGCACCCAGCACACCCTGCACACCCAGCACACCCAGCACACCCTGTATTATCTGATCCGACACATGAAAAGGGTCCAACTCAAAGTGAGAAGTGAGGATACTCAGATTGAGAGATTTTGATTGAAACATCCACGGGTTTCCTCTGTGGTCTCAAACCTGTGAGTCTTGTTCCTGCCGGCTGAGCAGCTGATCCAGCCAGATCAAATTTTGCAGAATAATAGCATTTCTTCCAGAGGACTGAGATTAAAGGACCTCTTCAACCCGCGTTGTGCAGGCGATGCAGAAAAGTCACTCAACATAACGGCGGCGTTTAGCAGAAAAAAGTCTCTTATCCGATTCTTCGGCTTTTCCTGACGTCAACCAATTTCTTCCGTAATTGCTAAAAAGTTGACTTTTTGAGATACAGACTTTCCGCCGGGCGCCGAGGCAAAGCAAACCTCATCTGAGTGAAACAGCTCCTCCGGCTCTTCGGGTCAAACGAACAAACGAAGAAATAAACAAACCCAAAACTCAGAGACCGGTTTCCCCTCTCAGCCGGCTGAGTCTCCCCCGGGCCTCTGATCTCATGTTACAGTCCGTTTGACAGTCGGCATAAAGAGTCGGCGGCAGACTGTCTAATCTTATTGCCTTTTACATCTGCCCAGGAACCGTCGGTGGAGTCTATCTAACGTAATCGTCCGTAACAGTCTGTCTCTGCGGTGTCGTCCGTCTAATGTTATTGCTCCTCAACATCTGCCGAGGAGACATTAGCTGTTTGTCGAAGAAAGAACCAGAGGCTTTCCGGAGGCTAAGAGGAGTTTAACATGAGCCTTGCTTTATATCCGCTATCAACTTCCACTCAACCGGACAGCGCCCCCTCTGCTCAAAACAGGAAGTTGTCATCGAACGCTCTGTCCTTCATCCCACCTCCACTGAAACAGATCAAGAGGAAAGGCAAAAACGTCGGCCATGTGTTTAGAATAGATTTAGAACGACAACACACAGCAGACCTGCTGCAGCTGAAATCAGTCGAAGAGGAACAGAGGAGATATAGAAGGAAACGATTTAGGAGGTAGGAGGGGTTAGAAGGAAACATTCTAGGAGGTAGGAGAGGTTAGAAGGAAACATTCTAGGAGGTAAGGACGAGTTAAAAGGAAGCGTCTCCCCTCCTCTCCTCTCCTCCTCTCCTCTCCTCCCGTCTCCTCCTCTCCTCTCTTCTCATCTTCTCCTCTCCTCTCCTCCTCTCATCTTCTCCTCTCCTCTCCTCCTCTTCTCCTCCTCTCCTCTCCTCTCCTCCTCTTCTCCTTCTCTCCTCTCCTATCCTCTTCTCCTTCTCTCCTTCCCTCTCCTCCTCTCCTCTCCTTCTCTTCTCCTTCTCTCCTCTCCTCTACTCTCCTCTCCCCCTCTCCTCTCCACCTCTCCACTCCTCTCTTCGCCTCTCCTCTCCTCTCCTCCTCCTCTCCTCGCCTATCCTCTCCTCCTCTCCTCTCATCTCCTCCCCTCTCCTCCTCTTCTCCTCCTCTACTCTACTCTCCTCTCCCCCTCTCCTCTCCCCCTCTCCACTCCTCTCCTTGCCACTCCTCTCCTCATCTTCTCCACCTCCTCTCCTCCTCCTCTCCTCCTCTTCTCTCTTCTCCTCTCCTCCACCTCTCCTCTTCTCTCCTCTCCTCCTCCTCTCCTCGCCTCTCCTCTCCTCTCCTCTCCTCCTCTCCACTCCTCTCTTCTCCTCCTCGCCTCGCCTCTCCTCTTCTCCTCCTCTTCTCTCTTCTCCTCTCCTCTCGTCCTCTCCTCTCTCCTCCTTTTCTCTCCTCTCCTCTCCTCCTCCTCTCCTCTCCTCTCTCCTCCTCTCCTCTCCTCTCCTCCTCTCATCTCCTCCTCTCCACTCCTCTCTTCTCCTCCTCGCCTCTCCTCTCCTCCTCTCATCTCCTCCTCTCCACTCCTCTCTTCTCCTCCTCGCCTCTCCTCTCCTCCTCCTCTTCTCTCTTCTCCTCTCCTCCCGTCCTCTCCTCTCTCCTCCTCTCCTCTCCTCTCCTCCTCTCATCTCCTCCTCTCCTCTCCCCCTCCTCTCCTCTCCTCTCTCCTCCTCTCCTCTCCTCTCCTCTCCTCTCCTCCTGTCTCCTCTTCTCTCCTCCTCTCCTCCTCTCCTCTCCTCTCTCCTCCTCTCCTCTCCTCTCCTCTCTCTTCTCCTCCTCTCCTCTCCTCTCCTCTCCTCTCCTCCTGTCTCCTCTCCTCCTCTCCTCTCCTCTCCTCTCCTCTCCTCTCCCTGTAGAGTCAGTTCATTCCTCTCAGTAAACAGAGTGTTGAGTGCCTATTTTCTGCTTGGCTGCTCGTATACGACTCGCTACAACAGCCTCTCTAATACGTGTGTGTGTGTGTGTGTGTGTGTGTGTGTGCAGACACTCCAAACAGATGTGTACAAGATCAACAACCCGACCATTTATTTATTACATAATAGACTAACAAGCTTGTCTTGACCCTTACACACACACACACACACACACACACACACATACACACACACACACGCACCTACACACACACACACACACACACACACACACAGGGCTCAAGAAGTTATTGACCCCCGATGCATCCCATAATAATCTCTCAGTCTTGTTACCATGGATACAGCCTTGCAGCCTGTTGTCTGTACAGTGAATGAAGTCTGTTAGACACTGACAGTAGAGACAGAGAGGAGCTTCTGTCCTCCTCCTCCTCCTCTTCCTCTTCCTCATCCTCCTCCTCCTCCTTTCTCCTTCCTCTTCCTCCTTCCCCTCCTCTTGCTCTTCCTCCTCCTCTTCATCCTCCTCTTCCCTCCGCCTGCTCCTCCTCCTGCTCTTCATCCTCCTCCTGCTCCTCCTCATGTTCTTCATCCTCCTCTTCCCTCCTCCTGCTCCTCCTCTTCCTCGTCCTCCTCCTCCTCCTCTTCCTCTTCCTTGTCCTCTTCCTCCTCCTTTCTCCTTCCTCTTCCTCCTTCCCCTCCTCCTACTCTTCCTCCTGCTCTTCATCCTCCTCTTCCCTCCTCCTGCTCCTCCTCTTCCTCTTCCTCGTCCTCCTCCTCCTCCTCCTCTTCCTCGTCCTCCTCCTCCTCCTTTCTCCTTCCTCTTCCTCCTTCCCCTCCTCCTGCTCTTCCTCCTGCTCTTCATCCTCCTCTTCCCTCCTCCTGCTCCTCCTCTTCCTCGTCCTCCTCCTCCTCCTCTTCCTCTTCCTTGTCCTCTTCCTCCTCCTTTCTCCTTCCTCTTCCTCCTTCCCCTCCTCCTACTCTTCCTCCTGCTCTTCATCCTCCTCTTCCCTCCTCCTGCTCCTCCTCATGTTCTTCCTCCTCTTTCTCTTCCTGCTCCTCCTCCTCATCTTCATCCTTTTCCTCCTCCTCCTCTCCTCCTCCTCCTCCTCATCATCCTGCTCTTCCTCCTCCTCCTCTTCCTCCTCTCTAACTGTCCAGAGGACTGAGAGAGCTTTTACATGTTTCTCAGTTGTTCTGTTCCTTAAATATCACTCTTGTCTTTTGTGTTCTTTTTTTTGTCTTCCACCTCGACAACGTCAAGGTGCCTTTGAGCAAGGCATCAGATGGATGGATGGATAGATAGATGGATAGATAGATAGATAGATAGATAGATAGATAGATAGATAGATAGATAGATAGATAGATAGATAGATAGTTGTTGTAAACATTAAAACGTTAAACCAATGGGAGGGGAGCATCAACTCGCATGAACAGAGACTCTGAAATTGAATTTGAAACCAACTTCCAGTGTGTGTGTGTGTGTGTGTGTGTGTGTGTGTCTGTGTGTATGTCTGTCTGTCTGTATGTGTGTGTGTGTGTTCATGTCCTCTGTCTGACTGGCTTAACTGCTGCCGCATCGCTGGTCTGATTTCTCACTACCACACTGCTAGACAAACACACACGCACGCACACACACACACACACACGCATTCACACATTCATGCACCAACACACACACTACAAGCAGACTAAGAGTGAGAGCGAGACAGACATTAAGAGAAAGAGAGAGACAGAAAGAGTGAGAGAGAGACTAAGAGAAAGTAGAGAGAGAGAGATGTTGCTATTCGCTCTATTGCTCTTTTTTCAGAAAGCCAACGCCTTTTTCAGTCGGTCAAAAGGGAACGTTTCTAAAGCTGAGGCGAAGTCAACTCTTTGGAGGAGCGAATGTGACCTAGACCAGCCAATCACAGCGAAGAGAAGATGTTATTTGATACAACACAGGCAGCTGATTGGCTCCCAAAAGCCAGAGTGGGCAGTCTTCTCTTTCATCGGTCAAACAAAATACACAGAGTCAAACCAGTGGTAAATCCTATAGGAGCTTTGCAGTTCAGTCACAAATGTCCCAGCAAAAACAGCCGGCTCCATGAAGGAACATTTTAGATTTATCTGTTAGTTAATAAAGTGTAAATCTGTATCAAGCAGCTAGAACCAGAGAGCAGCTGAGTCAGCTTGTTGTGGTGTGGCTGTAGATCCATTCAGTAACGTTCTCAGTAAAAGTGAATAGTGTGATAAGGTGGATTTGGTTACTGTGACTCAGTAAACTGTCTTGTCTTTAGCCCTAGTCTCTACTCCAAAACACTCTGAGTTGTAGCTTGAGAAGAGTCAGCTCAGTTAACCTGAACAAACTGTTAGCTAGCTAACTAGCCGGCAAACACACTGATGTTAATGTGAACATGATAACGCTAGCTGCTACTAGATACGTTAGCTAGTGTGCTAATCAGATGTGTTAACAACAAGACAGTGATGTTAGCTGACCAGATACTATGGTTAGCTAGCTAACAAGCTGACATTATCTAAACACTAAATCAATCAGATGGATCAGTGATGAAATGATCAGTTCAGTCAGAAACAGACAGGAATGAACCGTGTCTGAATTATATTGAGACAGTCTTAAGTTTAGAAATTGCTGAAGAGGGAAGGAGCTCCAACATGGCTGCCAGAGTGTGTCACCTCTATACATGCATCTATCTATACTGTTGGCAATGATGGACTGGTAAATAAAACGTTGTAATTCATCACCATTCATCATTCTCCTTCAGAATCTCCTCCTGTTCTCCTGACTACAGTCACTCTGCCATAGTGACTGGAGAGTGTGAGCATCACATCCCTGTTAAACTTCCATTACTACCAGCTTTTAGAAGATCTTAACAATTTCACCTTAATTGCGAGTGACAATTAGCGATGATCTTTGAGAATTGGACGCATCCTGTTAATGAGCCTCATCTGTAGCCTATAGAAAGGAGTTGTTTTTATGCTGAAATGCATGTAGATAACTTAATTTAAATATTCATGAGCAGCGACGGTGCACTGTGATGCTGCTTTCTTGGCAGCGCAGTTAAGTGTCTTGGTTTGTGAATAACACCTTTTTTTGTGTTTTTTGGAATAGTTTAAAGGGTTAGAAAAAGCATTGCAGTCCTTTTGTGAATTTGCCCCTCAGAGTATAAATTAGGAACTCCCTGTTACTGTTGAGCATATTTTACAGTATATTGTATATTGTACAGTATACTGCATATTGTACAGTATAGTGCCTATTGTACAGTATATTGTATATTGTACAGTATATTGCATATTGTACAGTATATTGTATATTGTACAGTATACTGCATATTGTACAGTATATTGTATATTGTACAGTATATTGTATATTGTACAGTATACTGCATATTGTACAGTATATTGTATATTGGTGTTTTGGGAACAGTGAGTCTGCCTGTTAGCAGTCAGTGTGTTTTCATGGCAGATTGCCTGATGCTGTAATTCTCTGTAAGAGTTCTGCTGGGAAAACACTGGGACTCTGCTGGAGAAGGGGTGTGTGTGTGTGTGTGTGTGTGTGTGTGTGTGTGTGTGAGAGAGAGAGAGAGAGAGAGAGAGAGAGAGAGAGAGATCTTTGTCTACTCCTCATTTCTCCTCCTCTCTCCTCTCCTCCTCCCCTCTCCTCTTCTCCTCTCCTCTTCTTTCCTCTCCTCCTTTCCTCTCCTTTCCTCTCCTCCTCTCTCTCCTCTCCTCCTCCTCTCCTCTCCTATTCTCTCCTCCTCTCCTCTCCTCTCCTCTTCTCTCCTCTCCTCCTCTCCTCTCCTCTCCTCTCCTCCTCCTCTCCTCTCCTCTCCTCTTCTCTCCTCTCCTCCTCTCCTCTCCTCTCATCTTCTCTTCTCCTCTCCTCCTCCTCTCCTTTCCTCTCCTCCTCTCTCTCCTCTCCTCTCCTCCTCCTCTCCTTTCCTCTCCTCCTCTCCTCTCCTCTCCTCCTCTCTCCTCTCCTCTTGTCTCCTCCTCCTCTCCTCCTCTCTTGGTGCATTAATAGTAAATGACATGCATGCAGGATGTTTATGGAAATGAGATGCAGAGCAGAGAGCAGATTAGTGTCTATATTTATAAAACTCCTCTCTCTCTCTTTCTCTCTTTCTGTGTCTCTCTATGTCTCTCTCTCTTTATCTGACCCCCCTCCCTCTATTTTTATCCTTCATCTCTCATTATTGTTTTCTCTCTCTCTCTCTCTCTCTCTCTCTCTCTCTCTCCATCTCTCTCCCTCTCTTTTTCACTACCTCATTCCCCTTTTTTTCTTAGCTTTGCTTCTCTCTTTCTCCCATCTCTCTCCGAGTGTGTGTGTGTGTGTGTGTGTGTGTGTGTGTGTGTGTGTGTGTGTGTGTGTGTGTGTGTTTGTATGTGTGTGTGTGTGTGTGTGTGTGTATAGTTCTGTAGAAACAGAGCAGAGCAAACAACAGTATCTCTAATTGAAGGACAAACATTATGATAAACACACACTTTATGTATTGATGAAAGCGTGTATGTGTGTGTGTGTGTGTGTGTGTGTTACTTTCACTCCCTCAAACACACTCACTGTTTGACACGTCTCAATGTTTATGTCCCATTGAGGTGAAAAGGTTGTTTGACAGCCTCTGATAAATCACTAGTCATGAATATTCATAAGACACATCTCATAGTTACATCTGTAATCTGATATGGCTGCTGATATAATGTCAGTAAGCATTATAATTCCTTATGACTGTCCTTATGATGCACTAAAGTTATGCTACTGAGGTGTGACATGAGCTCAAACTGTGAAGCTCAGCCTCCATGTTTGTGACAGAATCCAGTTCAGACCAGGTTCCTCCTCCAGTAAAGGATTCTGGTCCAGCAGCACGAACTGGACTGGACATTTTCACCTGTTGGTCACATGAAAAGGTGAAAAGGTTAGCTAACGCTTCAGTTCAGCAGCTGAAACAGTTAGCTTCAGGTTAGCTTCAGGTCAGCTTCAGGTTAGTTTCAGGTCAGTTTCAGGTCAGCTTCAGGTCAGCTTCAGGTCAGTTTCAGGTTAGCTTCAGGTTAGCTTCAGGTTAGTTTCAGGTTAGTTTCAGGTTAGCTTCAGGTTAGCTTCAGGTCAGTTTCAGGTCAGTTTCAGGTCAGCTTCAGGTCAGCTTCAGGTCAGTTTCAGGTCAGCTTCAGGTTAGCTTCAGGTTAGCTTCAGGTTAGTTTTAGGTTAGCTTCAGGTTAGCTTCAGGTTAGTTTCAGGTCAGTTTCAGGTCAGCTTCAGGTCAGCTTCAGGTCAGTTTCAGGTTAGCTTCAGGTTATTTTCAGGTTAGCTTCAGGTTAGTTTCAGGTCAGCTTCAGGTTAGTTTCAGGTTAGCTTCAGGTCAGCTTCAGGTTAGTTTCAGGTTAGCTTCAGGTTAGCTTCAGGTTAGTTTCAGGTTAGCTTCAGGTTAATTTCAGGTTAGCTTCAGGTTAGTTTCAGGTTAGTTTCAGGTTAGCTTCAGGTTAGCTTCAGGTTAATTTCAGGTTAGCTTCAGGTTAGCTTCAGGTTAGCTTCAGGTTAGCTTCAGGTTAGTTTCAGGTTAGCTTCAGGTTAGTTTCAGGTTAGCTTCAGGTTAGTTTCAGGTTAGCTTCAGGTTAATTTCAGGTTAGTTTCAGGTTAGCTTCAGGTTAGTTTCAGGTTAGCTTCAGGTTAGCTTCAGGTTAGCTTCAGGTTAGTTTCAGGTTAGCTTCAGGTTAGTTTCAGGTTAGCTTCAGGTTAGTTTCAGGTTAGCTTCAGGTTAATTTCAGGTTAGCTTCAGGTTAGCTTCAGGTTAGCTTCAGGTTAGTTTCAGGTTAGCTTCAGGTTAGCTTCAGGTTAGTTTCAGGTTAGCTTCAGGTTAGTTTCAGGTTAGTTTCAGGTTAGTTTCAGGTTAGCTTTAGGTTAGCTTCAGGTTTTGCTCACGGTTCAGTAAATGAAAACTTGAATTGAACTCAGCTGCTTCTTTACATAAATGTTTCCTGCTGGGAAAACGGAATCTTAACACTTTCCTTGTCTCCAACACATAGTTTGCTGTTAACATGTCATGTTAATTTCATATATTTGTGTGAGATCAGGTTGATCCAATAAATATAGATATTTCTACATTTTTTTCTCCCTGTTTTGATTGCTGACTCCTGAGTTGTTTACCTGTTGTTTCCACGCTATTTCATATAGCATGTACATTACCTTTATTTTTTATCTTATTAACTCTTCTCTTTATTATCTTCTGTACTTATTTTTAACTGGTACTGTTGGGGATTAATAAAGTGACATCTTATCTTATCTTATGTCATATATCAATACAGGAGAAAACATTTACCGAACTGGACCTCGCTGTCCTCGTATGCCATGTCCATCCTTAGTTTTGAGACAAAAGGGCGTCATGCATGTTTTTTTATCAAGGTGTTCCTGTCAGGAAGTCGACCAGGAAGCCAAGACATGGATGAGTAAAAACTAATTAACGCAATTTGAAAAACCCTCTGTGAAACACTGCAGGCCTAGCAGGTGATTCAGCCAGCAGCAATACGAACACTGTAGTCTCACTGAAGATCTCACATCACATGGATCAGTGTTACGCTGCTGCTGCTGATGCTGATGCTTCAAATCTGAAGCCAAACATCAGAAGTCATTTGTCATCACATCCTTTGTGTTTGTTCCTTTCCTTCACTGGAATGTCTCCATTCAGTTTGCCACTGAAGCTGCAATCTCTCAACCGTTTCAAATATAATTTCAACACACACAGTCTCTCTCTGCCTTGTTCTCACTTTCTCCACACACACACACACACACACACACACACGCACACACACACACACACACAGTCAGTTCGCTGATTGTGAAGATGAATATCTTTAATTTTCTGCTCTGACTGTAGTGAAGACACACTGAGAGGTAATAACCCTGGAGGAAGGGTGTGTGTGTGTGTGTGTGTGTCAGTCAGACAATATCTTTGAAGTTCCTGTTTCTTTGTTTCTCTCTCTCTCTCTCTCTCTCTCTCTCTATCTCTCCCTCTCTTCTCTTTGAAGTCTAGTTGAATTTTGCTGACCTGTCTTTTGAACACTGTGTGTGTTTCTGTGTGTGTGTGTGTGTGTGTGTGTGTGTGGTTATCCGTTTGTATGTTAAACCTGGGGAAGCAGATCGAGCTAGTGTGTGTGTGTCTATTGCATTTGGGTGTTCCTGTACTGTGTGTGTGTGTGTGTGTGTGTGTGTGTGTGTGTGTGTACTGCAGAATGCTGATCAGACTATACAATGTTTTGACTCACAGGGCTTTAAAACACAGCAAAACTCCCTGTTAGTCTGTACCTGCACATAAAAGACAGACTGTGTGTGTGTGTGTGTGTGTGTGTGTGTGTGTGTGTGTGTGTGTGTGTGAGTAAAGTGTATTACAGAATGCTGAATAGTTCATGTTATGGATGGATTAACTCACATCAGCTCAAAGCCAGGCTTAAAGTTATTAAGAGAGTTGCCTCTCTCTCTCTCTCTCTCTCTCTCTCTCTCTCTCTCTCTCTCCTTGCTCCTCTTCTTGTCGTTTCTCTGGTCATCTCTCCATCCTCCACCAGCACAGAGGGGAACATTGATCTGTTCAAAGAGGAAAGAGCCAATCAGTTTAATAAATGAGATGAGATGAAACGTTATTGATCCCTGAGGGGAAACTGAGCTGCAGCAGCAAACAGCAACAGGATACAGGAGGGAAAAATCCTTCCATCCTTCTATCCATCCATCTATCTGTCCCTCCATTCATCCATCCATCCATTCATCATCCATCCATCCATCCATCCATTTTCTAGCCATTTAT